>NW_008795127.1:804112-856835 GCF_000699145.1 Aptenodytes forsteri | reverse complement strand
TTGGGTTGACGGTTGGACTCGATGATCTTAGAGGTCTTTTCCAACCTCAGTGATTCTATGATTCTATGACCTCCCAGAGACAAGGCTTCCGGATGTCCCAGTCTTCCCTTTTACAGCCAAGGAAACCTCTACCTCTCTACCTTCTTCCATCTTACCTGTCCTTGCCCTTTTATTTCCATACACCCTTCTTATTAATGGACACCTATTTTCCCTCACACCGCAATTAAAAAGTTTTATATGCTGCTTCTGTTACAAATTAATTAATTTATTGTAGAAAAGAAAGGGAACTTCCACTAAAAAGTTATCAAGACAAGAACACGTGGGAGTGTTGAATGTAGCACTAGTTAAATAACTATGCCATTTAATGTAAACCACTAGCATAACAAAATATACTTAGAAATTATTTACAGCTTTTTGTAACACGTGCATGGAATAACATAAGCACACAGGTAATATTGCTAATGCCATTGTTTCTTTTGATGAAAGCAAACTCAGACATGTTTAAAAAAAAATAATGTGCGAATTGGATACAGTTGGGCACTTCTTCATGGAGTATCCCCAACCATTTACCAAAAGGAACTGCAGACTCTTCAACACGAGAAGAGACTCAGAACTACCGTTATAACCACCTGCTACTTGAGAGGCATCTCAGATGGTTAACCCAACTTTTGGTCATCATAAGAGAAAAATGGGCAAAACCAGCAGCTAACCAGAGAAAAGACGCTTGAATGTTTGGTTTGATTCAGTCCAGAGGATTAAGTCCCATCTTCCACCTTCCAGGTGAGTGCCCCAGCTAATGAGCCCTCAGCTAATAGCAGAGCAACTTGTTCTCCCTCTCTTTTTTTCATTAAAATCTCTAAAGAATTGTGTTTACTTCCTCATCAAGACGAATGCCAAGCCTGCTAAATTTTTCATGACACTGAATTCTTGTTCTCCTGCCAGCCCTAGTTATGTGTGAACATTTTAGGCTCCCTCAGGCATTTATTTTACTACAGAGTCCTGAAATACTTAAGTCTATTAAGACCTAAAATAAACACGCAAAAAGGAGGAATCTGCTAGTTGCTCTCCCAGTCTACGTTTTAAGGAGGCAGTGCCTACACCAGTGAAGCCTGGAAATTATTCTCAGTGTCGCTGGTACATTCGGCAACAGACCCATCAAGCCGTGTCAGCTACCACAGTGGGGTTCAGCTCCATGCCACGGCAGGAGCAGCACCGTCTGCAGGCTGGGAATAACTGGCCAAATGGGGCTGAGTCTGGGATAATCAGCTGGACTGCAAGTGCACAGCCAGAGTGGAAGGCGTAACGCTTTCCAGAAAAGCTGGATTTACTGAACTCACACACAATGATTATTCTGCACACACATTACTGCTGGGCTTGTGCCCAACTGAGTCCCTGCCTGCTCCTTTGCTGCCATGAAAGGGGGTGGCTGGGAGCAGACCGCGACTGAAGAACAATTCACACAGCTTGGCCTTGGTTACCCTCCTTGCCAAAGCCCTTTCTGGAGCAGAAAGCATGCTGGCTGCAAGCTAGGCTGGCCTGCCGTGCATCGAAGAAGCAGGAGCTTGAGAAAAGAAGGCCAAACACCAAAAGATTTCAGCCAGGCCTTGAAAGGCAGCAGACGACTGACTGGATTGACCACTGGGCTGCAAATCTAGCATGTAGGCTATGAGCTGTGCATCCCTGAACTACAGAAAGGAGCTGAAAGAACACTCATAACGAATTCCCTACACAAAATATCTGGATTTAAAGTCACCCACTGAAATAATTTTATGGTCATTCCCAGTTTATCTATGCATTCTGTAGCTGCTCTCTCCAAAGAAGGTCTGGAAATAGAACAAGCTTTGTTTTTTATCTTGAGGTCTCTTATTCCCTACAGCAACTCCAACAGCACTTCCACCCACAATGCTCCATTATTATTGTTATACTCATTGCTATTATGTACTTAAAAAGGAAGCACAAATGGCCAATTTGTGGCCAGAAAATACTGTATCTGATACCAAATCTGAAGTTCAACATTGCTGTCTTAGACACTCCAGGCAGGTGTGAAAAAGTTGGACAGGCTGGATCGATGGGCCGAGACGAACTGTATGAGATTCAACAAGGCCAAGTGCCGGGTCCTGCACTTCGGCCACAACAACCCCATGCAACGCTACAGGCTTGGGGAAGAGTGGCTGGAAAGCTGCCTGTCAGAAAAGGACCTGGGGGTGCTGGTCGACAGCCGGCTGAACATGAGCCGGCAGTGTGCCCAGGCGGCCAAGAAGGCCAATGGCATCCTGGCCTGTATCAGAAATAGTGTGGCCAGCAGGAGTAGGGAAGTGATCGTGCCCCTGTACTCGGCACTGGTGAGGCCGCACCTCGAATACTGTGTTCAGTTTTGGGCCCCTCACATTGAGGTGAAATGTGAGAAAGACACTGAGGTGCTGGACCGTGTCCAAAGAAGAGCAACAAAGCTGGTGAAGGGTCTGGAGAACAAGTCCGGTGTGGAGCAGCTGAGGGAACTGGGGTTGTTTAGGGGGAGGTTTGGAGTTTACATGAGGAAAAATTTCTTTACTGAAAGAGTGGTTAAACATTGGAACAGGCTGCCCAGGGAAGGGGCTGAGTCACCATACTGAAAGAGTGGTTAAACATTGGAACAGGCTGCCCAGGGAAGTGGCTGAGTCACCATCCCTGGAGATATTTAAAAGACGTGTAGATGTGGTGCTTAGGGACATGGTTTAGTGGTGGACTTGGGAGTCTTAGGTTGACGGTTAGACTCGATGACCTTAGAGGTCATTTATGCCAACATAAATGATTCTATGATTCTAAGTACATTTGTGGATGTATGCAGTCTTATATTGGAGATGCTAGGTACTAAGAAGGCAATGTGGACATCTAACTCAGCTGTCATGACCTGCTGGTATGCACAAGCCCACAGCTCATGCCTGTCCCTGGCATATCTTCAGAAAGCTCCCAAAGACCAGACCATCTTCTACATAATGCCTCTGATCATCCTTACCTAAACTCCCACTTTGCCTTTTTTATTTTCCTTTGTAAAAAAGTAGTTTGTGTGTCTTCTTCCATATTTATTTTGTTTGAAACAAACATTCAAAATCCTTTTGTTAAACAGTTTCTCTCCTACAGTTTTCAAATTACTGTTATGTAGATGTTAGCAATCCAGTCCTCAGGAGACCAATGCTCAAGGTCCCTGTAATGAACTGGATTTAACATGGGTGTAATATGTCTACATAATCCTAGCAGGTGATCCTCACTGAAAGCACAACCTAAGACAAAAGGCCTCAGAGTTTTTTGCCATTCAGACCCGTGAGCGATTTTTAATCTCAATACCAAATCTGACAGCTGTATCTTGCCGATGTCCAACCAAATTGGAGTGCTGATATCCAACTTGTTCCTTGCCCTGTTTCTGACACTCCCAAGATACTTTGCCAAAGAGATCTTTTTGAAGGCAAGACCCAGAAGATTCCTCTACAAATTATGAATATGGTGGGGAGGGGTGCGGGGAAGCCTTCCTGAAGCCTGCAATTCTGTAAAGTGCAATGTATTTATCATTTAAAAAGTGGGGTTGGAATAGAACTTGGCAATTCTTTTACAGTGTATTTCCTTGTGTTGGTGAAGAATTATGAGGGTTCTTCAGTTTCCTGGTCTGTCCACAGTAATTGAAAAAAAAAAAGAAAGAACAGGAACAAAATCACTATCAAAACCCCTATATAAGTGGTGCTCAGTACTATAGATAAATTTCCATTTAATCTTTGCCTGCCAAACCGTTTAAGTTAAATGCACATCATGTTAGTTCCACGTATTATTTGTAATTCAGTTTACCTCATTACCTGGTCATTTTTGCCCTGTTTTCCTCTCTCTCCTCACTTTTTCTACCTTCATCTCAACAAACTGAAAACTTATCAATACAGAAATTATTTCTTCCTATAATTGGCAAAGTCCTTAAGCATAACTGGGAAAATGTTGTAATCCCAGTTACAACGGTATTCTTTTCTCATGCCTCCGATATGAGCATGATGGAGTATCAGACTGAGTGGCATGTCTGTGATGAATCATACCTCATGCCCCTGAACGCCCATGGCAGAAGAAAAAGAGAATCAGTCATTTCTCCCACTGAGGGCTGACAGGACGTGAAATACAGAGCAAAGTGAAGTTGGAGGATAAGAGCTGCCAGTTTTTGCATCACATGGGACCCTATAAAGGACCACAAAGCCCATTTCCTTAAGATAAAAACACAAGAACAGACAATCCCTCCACCCTGAGTGGGAGGGAGCTTTCTTCAGCTGAGCTTTGCAGTAAAATCGTGGCTACGCTTCTGCAGACACCTGAGGAGCCTTATTGCTTTTTGCTTTCAAGCAGCAAAAGGACCTGCTGTCAAGCATTTCACCCGCAATGTTCTTCTGCCACTTCAGGGAGTTAAAAGAGCTCAAAAAGCTGAAGGATGCAAAATTTAAGCCCAGTGTGACTAAAAACCAGTTCTGAATCCCTAAAATCTGAATATATAATACAAACATTGACACAGCTTTGTCCAAAGAAATGGTAGATTGTGACCCCAAACTTCTCCTTCAGTCATTTTTTTTAAACAACTTGTAACTTTGCTCAGCTTTGAACGAGAGCTGTGTAATGAGGAATACTCCCCAAAATTGAAACATCACAAAAGCTTCACTCAGAAACCAGGCATGGCACTGGTGCACATTTATTATCCATGAGCTAAAATTTGACTAATGTAATTTAAGACTGATAATTACTGATGGAGGCCATATGTGTTTTTATTGAAAAGAAACTGTCAAATTAAAAATACTGCTTCCATCTGACTTTTTCTAGAGTACCATGGTTTCAAATAATATCTCAGATTTATATAACTGAAATAACCACTCTATATATTTTCAGGATTTGTAAAGTCTCATTCTCTGTAAATGCAATCTTGCCCTTTCTTCAGCCGTATGCATTACTCTCTCAAACGCCAGTAAGGGAAATGAAAATATACAAAATCAAACAAAACAAACCAGAATAGTGTATTACTAAAACTTGCAAATAATAGTAGAAGCAAGAGTCAGATTTTTTTAACTCAGTTTTTAACAACTGATCTGATTTTAATTTATGACTATTATTATGTTGCTGGGTACAAGGAACTCTGTTGTGCTGGGTGTTACAGAAGTGTAAACAAAAAAACTGCAGTCCTTTCTCTGTATGAAGTAACAAATGGCTGGCACCAAACAGCATTCATGCGAGAGTGAAAATTCAAAGGTAGAATAGCTGAATTACTAATGACGATATGTCATCCCTTTCCCTTGCTACTCGAGGTCTTCAACGTGGCTAATGTGATGCCAACTTCTAATACAGGTTCCAGAAAAACTCCAGGGAACGGCAATCTGCAAGCCTGATGTCTATATGCTAGTGAAGTTAACAGAAACTATAATAACAAATATACTAAGTGGGCACGTGTCTGAGAAGAGTCAAATTTCAGCTTTCACAAAGTGAAGTCCTGTCTTACAAAATTAACCCAATTCTTTGAATAGCTCAATCAAACATGTGCAACCAGTGATCCAGCCAATGCAGCCTACATGGATTTCCAAAAGGCTTTTAAGAAGTACTTCACCAAAGGCTTTTAAAGAAACTAAGCACCCATGGCAAAACAGAGGTCCCTGCGCGGCAACGTAACTGATTAAAAGACATAACCAGAAATTAGTGGTAAATGGTCAAGCCTGCACAGCGGAGGAAGCCTACCAGCAGGGTACCACAGGGATCTGCACTGAGACCTGCTCCTCTTTCCATACCTGTAATTGACCTGGAAAGGTAGCTGAGCACTGAAGCAATGAAGTTTGCAGGTGATACAAACTTATTCAGGGCAGTAAGGATGAGGGCAAGCAGTGAAGAATCACAGGACCTTATGAAATTGAGTGACTAGACAATGAAACAGTAAATTAAATTCAATGTGGTAAGTGTGGAGTGATGCACATGGGAAAATACAACCTTAACTTCACACGTACAGTGATGGGCTCTGACCTGAACATCACCGCTCAGGAGCGAGACCTTGGGGTTACAATAAATAGTGCCATCAAAATGTCAGCTCAGTGCTCAGCTGTCAAAAGAAAGCAGCCCAAATATTAGGTATTGTTAGGAACTGAACAGGAAGCAAAACAGAGAACAGAGTTATGCCACTTTGTAATGCCACCCAGTTCATACACTGTCCCTGCTTCCAGCAGGGAGCAGTTTAAGGGACATGCTTCATCACTGAGTATTTTGTGTTTACTTTTACAAAGGTAGGAGTGAAACAGAAAGAAGCTTAATGCAGAAGAGTGACCTATAATTAGGGAGACAAAGACAGCAGTTTTAACACTGTCTACAACTCAGTTTCGTAAGAGTTTTCTCTGAGACCGTATCCAAAATTCAAGGAGACAGCGCCTTCTAGATACTTGCTGATAAACCATTCAAAAAAGAGGTTGACAAATTAGACACAATCAATCAAAAGCATTACTATGTATCAAAAGCTTAGCTTTTGCTAAATGCACAAGCTTTACTAGTACTTGAAATAGCTGGGAAAAGACAAGTTTGAAGATTTGCCTTCACTCTAGCAGTATACAGCCAGCTAAAAATCATTTTGCCGTGCCGTTTTGAAGCGGCTAAAGATTTTAAGCCTTAAGGGTAAGCACAAGTGCCTGCAAAAGGTAAGTAGAAACAAACGAATCTAAAAATCTTTAAAGACTTGCCTTTCTCACTGCTCTCTTTTCCTCCTTTTCTTTCCTATCAGCTAGCCTGTTCAAGGTGCTGCTGGAATCAGGCTCTTTGGTGCCTGAACAACACACAAATGTTTTTACCCACTGAGATTCTGTAACGGAACAACTAAATTAAGTCTAGGCCTTCAGATTTCTAGCTAATCTCTACTTAAACATCTACTTCTTGCTTTTATGAGAAAGGATTTGCCTGTCTGCTAATGGACTGATACTACTTGTATCTTTGTCTAATTGCATGAGCCATGAGACGGTTCTGCTTTTCATTTGGATTGTTAAATATCAGACACAGCATTTGTCTATCAATATTGGCTACGCATAGCGTACTCTCTGCTTACTTGCTTGCTTAAAATACTGTCTATTCACTTCACATATGCACACATGAGGATTTGCCTGTCTGCTAATGGACTGATACTACTTGTATCTTTGTCTAATTGCATGAGCCATGAGACGGTTCTGCTTTTCATTTGGATTGTTAAATATCAGACACAGCATTTGTCTATCAATATTGGCTACGCATAGCGTACTCTCTGCTTACTTGCTTGCTTAAAATACTGTCTATTCACTTCACATATGCACACATGTGTATAAGAAATACACTACCACCACAATCTATAAACAATCTACACAGTAGCTTTGCCTATCATGCAATAGAATAAATACAGAAAGCTAGAAAATATGTTGGAGGAAAAACCAGAATTGTGATGAATAATTATTCTTGAATTTTAAACTCATAAATGTATCAAATATGAACATAAGTATTTTTCAACAAGAAATAAAACTATGCAGGGCATTTCATTAGTTTAAACTGTTAGCTAAGAGCTGCTACGGGACAGTGCAGATGGACTCTAAAATAGACCAAGTCGCATATTATTTTTTGCCTTTGTTTTAGCCTTAGATTTCATTAAAAATCACTTAGGAGTTATTTCAATTCAAATGTTATAGTATTCCATTATGCAGTAAGTTCCCCCCCACCCCCCTTCTTTTCCTATAGCTGTAATTCTCTACCATTGAACTGTAATTGGAAGTTTCTTTCTTTTTCGAAGGCACACTTTTCAATTTGTCCCATCCAAGCACATTTTTATGACAGGTCATGAAGGACACTCAGCAGGAAGTGCTCTGGGAAAATAAGTAGTCCCGACTAACAGAAAAGCTTCTACAGGGAAAAAATGGCATGATTTTAATTAAAGTAGAATGAAAAAAGCAAAGTAAATATTAGCTGGTAGCAATGCACTAAAATTTTCAGTCACCGCAAGTAAGTGGAAGTCAATCAAACTTCTCAGAGAAATGCCTTCAGTGTTCTTGAAGTAATGCACGGAATTGGTGAAGCTGTGACAGGCAGCAGACTGAACCCAAGGCAGGCACATCAACTCACGAACTAAAGCTCTGTGTCCTTCTATCAGATGAGACAACTTACGTTTCAGCACAACTACAGTTACTTGTGTTAACCGGAGAAAACCAAACAAAATTCAGGCGACCACCTCTCCCCTCTCTTTATTCCGCTGTTCATTACAAATTAAGTCATTATCTGTCTCCTGAAGTGAGAGAAGAAACCTTAATTAATCACAGAAACCCTTGGACCACTAGATACATCGTTCCCTTGACCCCATGTTGTTTTCAAAGGGCAGGGCTAAGTTGCTGCAGCTACAGCAGCTGCCTTCGAGCACTGGCAGTAGCACTGGGCAGCTACAAATCACCGGTGCAGAGCAGGTGAAGTGCGAAACGGCGGCCGGCCCCTTTAAAAGTCCTGACGCACCCTGAAACTTTAATTCTGTCACGCAGTTAGAAAATGCTGAATAAATGAAGTTTTTCAGAAAGCCATTCTAACTGAGCTCCTCATTACAGATCTAATTACAAGCTATCTTTATAATGTACACCTGACAACATCGTGTAAAGCACTTTGCTTTAAAGGTCAGCAGAACTAAAAGAACAATTTTGCTATTTATAGTAAAGGGTGAACTTTTCTTATTTGGCTGTTTAAGCAGCCAACCCTTGAGTTTAATGTAATTAGGAAGGGGATATTCAATTTACAGTATCCACAAGTAATGACAATTACACTGGTTCAAAAAAGCTGTTGGTAAGCATAAGAAACCTTTGTAATTACATCCTGTTTCCAAAACGACTTGAGCGCCGTGAACTCAAAGCATTTCAGCAAATGAAGGCCAAGGCACATAAAAGGAGAGCTATGGCGCTTTAAAAGCTGCACTGTTTAACATAATGAGCCGCCCAACCGGAGGGAGATCGCAAAACGCACTCCATAACTCACCCCGACAGCCCGTGCCATCTCCTTCCCGCTCACAAACATCCATTAAGAAAAATATAAGCCAGCTCCCTCATCGCCTCCTTCCCATCCTTCGCCAGCATTGCTCAGCTCCCCTCGCAGAGCGGACCCGGGAGTCAGCCCACGTAACTCTGCTGGGCTTTGGGAGCCTGTCTCAGGCTCCAGCTGCCGATCCTGTCATGTTCAGGAGAGTGCTGGCGCTGTGAGCAGGGAAATGTTGTCGTGTCCCCCCTGCCGCCAGCCCCGCGCATGCGGCAGATTAGCTAGGTCAGCAATCCGCCAGGACCAAGGTGAAAAATAAACAAATAACCAGGTTCACAGCAGCTGTTGGCGATCGCTCTCTGGAAAATTATTCCGGCATTATGAGGGAGACGGTATTAAACGCTGCCACTTGCAGCTTCATGGCTCTCTGCATATTCGCATCAGCCTGGGATGAGCACTTAAGGAGTATCATCGGAGAGCTTGCCCAGCTGAGCATCTTCCATTAAGTTTTTGTCTTAAAAGGAGATAGCAGGAACCTCTCTGCCTGATAGGCAAAAGGCTTGTCATAATTCATTAATAACACAGCCTTGCTCCGGTTTCCTTCAATGAGATCAGGCAGGCGGCCTATGAAGAAAACGCTGAGCGAACAACAGCTTCTCCAGAGACAATGCAATAAATTTGCCACTACTTGGCATCGTTTGGTGTCTGAGACAAGGGTGACCAACACTATTCGACAAGACCTGTCAGAGCCCCTTAAGGGTCCTAGTGAAGAAACCCACAAAACAAACAGTAATTCCTCAGCAGGATGCGATTCACTGCTTGGAAGTGAAAACTTCACGTTTTAGCTGCAGAGGTAGATGTACTGGTCTGCTTTTGCTATGCCCAGGGCAAAGCTGGCCATCTACGCTGATAAACCGTTTGCGTCCAAAGGGAAAAAAGCTAGAAGAGGTGAGGTAAACTACAATATCCGATTATTGCAAAATCCGATTATTGCAAAAATTAACAGGACTATCACAACTCTTCCATCAGATTTTAAACTCATCTGAAGCCTCATTTCCTTCTAAGTAGGAAAATTAGAAAATACAATTGAAGTTATCTGTTAGGTAAGGAAACAAGCTCAGGCTAACTGTCAAGATAAAGTCATTAGGATGGCATCAAAGTAGGGAGGACAGAACATGACTTTTTTCTTTTTTTTTTTTGGTCCAGTTTCATACAGAGCTAAAATGCACCCATTACGTTTAATTGAATCTTACGTACTTCCTCCTACGAGATCTGTTCATCATGAAGAAATGAAGAAGAAATCTACGCTTATTGGCATTTGATCCACCAGCATTTCATAAACACAACATTGCTTCAAATGACGTAATAATCTAGTAATATAGTACGTACCAGCCAGTACAATGTACAGCATTTGTTATGATCCAAGGTTTAAACAGTCTTCAGTTTAAAAACTAGTATTACAAATTCTATATTTACTATGACAGGGTTTCCAGGTTTGCATTCCATTTTTAAAAGATGCTTTATCATCATGTAACAGAAGCAGTCCAAATACATAAATTAATTTTGTACATTTAAAAAAAGCAATGAATGTACTAAAGATGGCTAATTATTGATTGTAGAACATCTGTGTCACAAAATCATCTTTTGCAATAAAGTAGGTTCAGGTAATTTGCAAACAGCATAATATTATTGCTTCCCTAAGCTCCTTTGTGTTTCACTTAGGCATGATAATTTATTTTGAATGTAGTATCTGTCTTTAAAACTATGGTCTATAAACATTATTAGAAACAGCACTATTAGCATGTCTAGAGATCACCGTATGCCAGCAGAATGCAACTGACTGAACAGAAATCAATAAAGTATTTAATGACTTCATGAGAAAAATAAGTGACCCTCACACCCTTAATGGATTAATGTCACTTATGTGCAACACATTGCATAATGCTGACACAGAGCCACTCAAAGCAGTGTCACTTTTCATATGCGTGCCTTAAAACCTTACCAAAGGGAAATTGTGTTTTAATGCTATTTCAGATGTCATCTTTGAGAGGATTTTTACAATCCCATTTCATAAAGCAGAAAGCATGATCTGAATTGTTACAAGTAGCTTTTGTCATTGGCACAGGTACTAGGTCACCCTCTGAAGCTAGCTGGTGAAACGAGTCCTGAACACAGAAGGAGGATAACACTTTGAAACATTACTCAAACAACTTGTTTACTGTTGGCTTTCACCTCTGAATATAGCTTTATCTATATATCTGAATCTTTAATTAATTACCAACAGCACGCATTGCTAGGGAAGGGAAACTACTCCTCACAGTCAGTCCCACAGCATGAGATAGACGGGATGCACAGCTCCCAGATACACTACCTGAGAATCAAAATGGGAGGAGGGAGATAATATAAATGAAAGAGCACTATGCCATTAAATGAATGGTTGCCTCTCAGCCACAGATCTCTTAAGAATATGGGTATCTGTCTGTTCATCTTCATTACACTGCTTTTGTATCCCATTTTACATCTATTCGCCGAAAAGCCACCGTGGGTCACAGCAAACCATTCCATGCTCTCATTCCTCTATTTTTACTTTAATAGACTAAATTCAGAAGTATGCAGTATCTACTAGGTATCTCTTAAGTAACATGAAGGCTCCTTTTTGGGAAAGAAGCAAGTCTAATTAAAGATGTCAATATGCATTGTCTAAGCAGGCTTTCCCATCACCAAGCTGCATTTACAATTCCTTTGGAGTAAACCCAAATGTAACTGAGGGGAGCTGATATTCGAGTTTCTTGTTCTATTTGCCATATTATCTACCATAATTTTATGCTCAGCACGAAGAAAAATTAAAGAACTAAAAAAAAAACCAACAACCTTTTTCCTAAAGATAATTTGGTCCCAGCTTTCATATGCAGTTTTCACCTGAAGAAATAGGAAAAAACTGCGTTCAGATAAAACAAGGAAGCAAATGCAAAAGCTTTTTCTGACTGACTTGAACATTTCCTTATTCCTCCCCAAAGGATATGAAAAGTCCTCCAGTAAATGTAGCATCATAATTGGCTATAATTGACTCCATCATTCAATTTTTAAGGCAATCTATAAAATATGGATTGTTTTGTCAACTGGGAGACAATTTTGTGACACCACACTGTTTATCTCGTTACAGTGATCTCAGCTGCACTCGGTATCATTTCTTACCCCTCAGACTACCTTATTTGTGCTGTAATCCTGGACTTCTCTACATTTAATGCACTGCACTCTAGTTAGCTATAATACCAAACATTCTGAGTGCTACCAAAAGGAATTACTTGCTGAAGATGATTGTAATAGGGGATAACAGAAGCAACGATACGGTAGCAGATGAAGGACAGCCATCGTATTTGGGCAAGCAAGCTCTGTTCCAATACATCAATGTACTTCATGCTATCCTGTCATTAGTCCATCTCACAACTTACTGCACATGAATCAGAGGGGATGAAGGACAAAAAAAATTAAAGGTTTAACTGCTTTGCTGCTGTTTTTCTATTACACCTGCTGTTCTACTGCATTTGCAACATTTTAACACAAACTGGTAACACTCTGGCTGTACAGACTGTTACCACATTATGGTAGTTTTGCAACAGACTCTCAGGTCACAACAATATGACGACTTTCATATTGGGATACATGCATTGGGAATGACTGCATCTGGCCATTTCTATTAGCTGAATAAATGCAAACACCTCACAAAGATATCGGCTTCAAACACAGAGTTGGAATGATGGAATTGGCTTCTCTTTTTTCCTGTGTCTTCCAATAATTACTTTTATTTATACATCTCTCTTCATGTGCTGCAATGCTTCAACTGAAAACTAAGGTAAGTAGAAGGAAGACAAAAACTAAAACCTAAAAAAATCCATAGCCACAAAACTGCAGCAAATGATTGATAGAAACACTGATGTAATCCTGTCCATAGCAACAGTTTAATTATGAGCATCTTGGCAGTGAGCCTGCTCTGTGTGTTGATTTTCCCCAGCAGAGAATGCCATACAATCCATCTTTGTGTTATGTGCTACATGACTACATGGAGAGGCCAATCAAAGGGGAACAAGGAACAGAGAAGTTATACTAAATTACTGGGGTGATACAGGAGTGAGTACGTTGGCTGTGAATAATTTCACTCCTGAGGATAAGCAAGCCTGAGAAAAAGGAGGGGTAGAAAAAAAATAACAAGAGGGTGCTACCCACAACAAAATAGTATCATAGTCCTTAATTACAGTGATTACAGTATACAACATGAATACTCCTCTGTGATGAATGGCATGAATTCCTGGTACCCATCTTAAAGTGCCTCCTCTCAAATTCTTGTTCCCAGGATCACGACTGTGTTGCTACCAGCACTGACGGGATCAGAGGAGGACCCTGCTATCCTAGGCAAGCAGGTCTCCCACCAGGGATACAGGGCTCATGGGCCGTGGCTACATTAGACATTGTAAAGCAAAGCATGCCAACAGGAGTGGATCTGCTGTGTGGAGCAGCTGCTGCCGAGAACCCGAAAGCAGCGTGATTTCTATTTTAAGGGTTTCGCTTCAAGCTAGTTCCAGCGTGGTCCTGCGGGCAGGAGCACGTGCACAGCTGAGGATGGGAAGAGCACTTCTGGAGCACGTTTTCCAGCTTAGTGCCACGCAGCAGGAATCGGCGTGCGTGCTCTGATACCACCCCATGAGACAAATCAAAGTATGGTTAAGCCAGGAGATTTGCTGAAAGGCCACGCTCCCGACCCACACTAAAACACAAATACAGTAGGCACATCATTGGGGAGGTATAACATCATCGGTGAGGTGCAGAGTTCCCTCCAGTAAACTAGAGGGCAAGGAAGCAATAGTGGCAACTTTGTAACAAGGGTGTAAGGGGCAGGGACCTTAAGAGGAAAAAGCAGCAGAGCAGGCTTTGGAGGTTTTTAATAAACGGTGAAATCTGACTGTGACTGTTTCTCAAGATACTTGCAGGTAATTTCGAGACAGAAACAAAAAAATATAATAGAATCATATTTTATAATTAACCTTACTTCCAATTTCTATGTTGGAAAGTGTTTGTTAAAAAAAAAACAACCAAAACCAAAACCGAGTTATGATGCAATGAATGAACTCTGTTCAACAAAATTAATACAACAACGTATTTCACTCTATATGCAACTGCAATCTACAGTGTTTATTTACACAAAAAGCTTCCCTTAAATTCCAGACTTATTTTTTTGAAGCAACATTTAGGAAAATCTCTCTGAAATACTGAAGCAGCAGTTTAAGATTATACTATCTGCTCTTTAAAGAAAAGTTCTGGTAATTTTTAAGTGTGTGAACAAAGGTTTTGTGAAATCCTGTTAGGCTATTACATGTGGTAAGAAAACCATCAATCATTTCTGCAGCCTGGTGTCCACACTCGCAACTTAACTCAATAAAGAATGTTTTTAGTTTCTATTAAGGTATGAATATTTTATATATGTAACCACATAAATCAATGAGAATACTCATGTATGTATATACATGGATCACACCATGTATATGCTTCTTTGAAGAACGCACTGAAAACAATTAAGAAATTTGAAATAATGGCACTGTAAAAATGATCTTCCTAAAGTTTATAGACATTACACTTTTAAGAGTTAAACTTATGCCACACAACTGTTGTTCCACTCTACATTTTTTATTTGCAGATGCGTGACTATTTCCATCTCCAAGACACTGTGGCTGCATCACAACATGAAAACAACCTTTTTTTTTTTTTTTTAAATACCAAATGTATGGGCATGCTCTACTTATTGTGCATTACCTGTCTGAGAAATTGCTTTTAAACACAAAGTGTTAGAATCCAGGAGACTCTGCTTTACCTTCACTAGCTCTTCCTCATTAAATTTTACTTAAAACACTGAAGAAAGGGATTTTGGTTTTTTGTGGGTACAAGCTAATGTTCAGTTCATCACATTATAAAAATCTATTAAATCATAGAACCAATACTGGATTAGTTATTTAAGCTTTGAAAGCCTAAGATACTCATCTGCATTCTTCCAGATACGGTCATTTTTAGCTGCGAATTCAG
The DNA here is from genome assembly GCF_000699145.1 of Aptenodytes forsteri. Lineage (NCBI taxonomy): Eukaryota > Metazoa > Chordata > Aves > Sphenisciformes > Spheniscidae > Aptenodytes > Aptenodytes forsteri. Next base: position 841,775 of record NW_008795127.1, on the reverse strand, counting down.
GTCTCATATTTCAGCTCAGAGCACTCTAGAGGTACTCTGTTTTTCTGAACAACAACGTCCTAAGAAATGTCCGTTCTTGATAAAAAGTCCTTTTGTGTATCATCTCATTTTTTTCAGCACCAAACATTCTAGTTTGCCAACAACAAAAAATTTATTGTTTGATCATCTCTTTACTGTAGAGATTCTCTCACAGTAAACACAACATCTTCTAAAATACCTATGTGACTGTACTGATCGAATGATTACCTGAATAAAACACTCAGCTGATTACATTGAATATTCAGTTAACTTATTTATCCTTCAACAGCTAGAGATTACAACAAAAGAGAAACCCACAGGAACTCCTGGTAAAGATACTTTGTCAAGACATTAATCAAAGCTAGAATAATATGAACAGTTATATCACTCCTCAGTAAGAGTTCACCTTGATATTTCCACAAAAAGATCATTTGCAAAATCTTCAGAAAAAAAAGAAAAATGACACATCATTGTGTCATGCCAGGGTTAGTGGGAGTGATGGAAAGTGGGAGCCTGCTCTCAGGCACACGGAAATATGTAGCACATACAGGGCTTTTGATGCAGGTCTTTTAGTTGCACTTTTTATTTGTGAAAGACAACTTTTAAAAACAAGAGTGACTGTGCTTTGTAAAAAACGTTGTATTTGGAAGTGCTTAATGGCAGCTACGACACAGAGGACAGAAGTTTTCCAACTAACAAAATAATTCTGAAGTCCCAATGCAATTGCAAATTAAACAAATACATATTTTTAATGAACCAAGAACTGAATTAACGATTACAGAATACCTGAAAGATCTTAATGACTACTAAATCTGACATTAAAGTTTATGGCCATTTAATCTTTTATTACTTTTGGTGCATTACTTTAGATCAAAGCACACAAATCTGGCTGAAAGTATTTTTGCCCTAAGATCTGTATCACAACTCTTTTTCCCTAATTGAAAACCTAAATACTGCCCCCCCCGCCCCGAGATGACTACGTATCAAATCTCAAAGAGAAGAGGATGATTTGCCATTTAAGAATTCTTAGCTGTCGGAAAAAGTAGCAAAAATCCTCTAGTTCAGAACAGTTATTTTGGCCAATCTCCCACTGGGCAGAGTTGGGAAGTTGATGAGATAGAAGCCTTGTGGAGGACATTCAGCAATATTCAGCCTGGAGACTTGCTCCTGACAATCATTGCTAAAGTCGGACACACAACTGTCCAGTTATCAACCACGTATCTACGTAGAAACAGCGTCTCAAAGTACAAGGGCAGTTCAGTGTGAAACAAAGTGCTACTCCACGTAAAGAACTGCAGTGAAATTTGGTGACATTTTGTTTAAAAACAAACAAAAAAAACACAACACACAAATAAAAAGCCCTGTGCTAGTAACTCTCAGGGCTTAGGTTTTATTCATTGCTGTATTCAGAGTCCAATAGCTTCTTTCTCCAAAGTCTCAGAGACCAAAGGGAGCGTGCAGAAGATGTTTCACTTTTTACTGAAGTAGTGGAGAAGACTTAAAAGCTTGGAACGGTTTCCTGTGCGACTGTCACCCAGCGCACGCTTCCGATTACTCTGCCTGGGTTGGTTTTGATTAAAAGGTTGAGAGCTATCATAGCTCAAGTAAGCAGGAGACAATTGTAGTAGCTGACAGATGAACACTGATACAAAACTAACCTGCAAGACACCTCTCAAACCATGTTAATTAAGTCTGACACTGAATATGGAGCTTCTTGTTAGGAACGCACAATGAACAGCCCAGCTACGGGCTTCACTTATTTCACCCTGCCACCACAGGTGACACTTTCCTGGGCAACTTTTGGTTTACAAGATTAATCCTTCAGAAAATAAGTACTTTGTAAGCAGCTGAATGGCCAGATTTGTATTTCCAGATGATTGTTTCACAATTAAACATTGCTATATGACAAAGCTGTTGCATAATTTTAAAACTTGAAATACTAATATAGCATGTCCACTTATCATATAAAATACGTTAAGTGCATTTTGGCACAGAGCACAGTCGAGATTCTCAATGAAAAAAGCAGTTGTTTTGGACCACAACTGTAAGGAAAGCTTTTCACAGCTATTTACATGTACTTGAATTAAATATTAAAATGGAGGGGAATTTTCTCAATAGGCTATAGTTGATCAGAACTATCTCTGATCATTTCTACAGTACAGAGGACTGCAGCACAAACAGAAGAAAAGCTATTTGGGGGAGCCAGCCTATTTCTACAATTCGACACAATGCCAAATGTGCAAAATGGTAGCCTGTATCTTGGGATCAGTTTAACTACATCACTGCAGTACTGAGCGCAGGCTATTAAGCCTTGCTCACATGGATGCATTACTTTTGATTTAGGCAGTAGCTTGGGTACCTCTACACCAAATTCTTTGTGGATTAATTACACACATATTTGGATCTACTCAGAGTAGCAGTATCTGGAGAGGAAGCATCAAAACGTACATGTTCCAAGATTTATAAATGAAACTAGCTAAAATTAAATTAACTAGCTAAATGAAAGTAACAATCCTACAATAAAACAGACAAATTAATAAAATTAATTTAAAAAATAAACCACAATAATGGCATTATTGCGTTTATGGCAATTATTACATTAAATAAGCAAGTAATTTCTTATAAGAACTGACAATATTAGAGACTTGGACCTTGTTTAGGCACTAGCCCCTAAATGAGAGGGTATCATAAAGCCCTGTGTGAAGTGAAATTGTGTTCCAGCTAACCAGTGAACATGAAAGGATCAGCTCATCTCCATTCTAAAACAAGTACTTAGATTGAGGGTCTCATGCCAATTATGGAAGCCTGCTAAAAATATGTCTGATTAGATAATAAGCTTTTCTTCCTCCCCTTCACAATCAGATATGGATAAAATAAGCCATTCCTGCTCTCTTCAAGACATTCCATCTTACTACATTTAAATTCAAATACAAATTTTAAAGGCAAACCCCCTGTTTGAAAAATACACGTCTGGGATGTGTTGGGCAGAAAAGACATTTTATAGGCTACAAACCATTACATTGGGACTGCGCTCAGAAAAAAAAAAAAAAAAATCTGAGTCTGGCTCTGCACATTCCTATGCTACTTGACCATACTGTCAAACGGGGAAAATGCTAAAGGAGATATAAATAACCATTAAAAATACTAAAAGAAAACAAACTTAAATAGTATTGTACTTAAGCAGTACACTTGTTGCTATTTCTGAATTTTAATTATGCTTCTGGAAGTTGGTATATTTTACAAGATTAGCCATTGATTTTTTGGCTCCATTAATATCAATGGAGCGTTGGGTTTTTTAAACCACACACTTACTTGCCAGATACCTATCCACTTCAGAAAGCAAAGGACGCACAAGTCTTTTAGCAAGCCTGGTTTACCATATGACCAGACAAGAAGGCAAAGCTTGAAAAAAGCAAATTACTTCCTTTTTCTTCATCAGGCTAGGAAGCCTGCCTGCTTCTGCTCATTCATCTCCCTTAGTCCAGCAAGCCAAAACATGACAGCTTACTTTTGAGGCCTCGTTGGTTTGGATTGACCATCTTAGAGTGTAGTCTGAAAATACTTTGTTTTAGAAATTTATAGTCCATTCAACAGAAGGCAACATAAGTTCTTCAAAGGTTTAACAAATTATTCTTAAAAAAAGTACAACTGAAAAAAAAAATCTTTCCAAACTATAGAAGTCAGGCATAAAACTAGGAAAAAGATTGGAAAGAAAAAGCCTCAAAAGCAGTACTGCCTCAGTCACTAGCCGAACAATTCTTCCTCTGTTCTGCAGACTTGAGATCCCATTTTATGTATCAGCACATCCCATATTCCAGTCAGCAGTTCAACTTTTAACAGAATTTCTTAACACGATAATCAGGATAAAAATATTGGATAATCAGAGTAAAACTATATTGCTCTCAGAAATCATGAGTTTGATTGCTATTTTCATACATAAGTATATCTGCTTCACCTTAGCTTACATGCTGAAAGATCTCGTTTGTGTTCACACAGATTATCTTCTTCTAACCAGTTAATTATAGCTTTGTTCACAAGACCAGTTTTTTCTAACTTAAAAAAAAGGAAAAAGGAGTCCTGGGGGACGTGCATGTGAAGCACAAAGAAAATGAAAAAAATTAGTGAACAAAAATGTAAAAAGAAAACAAAATCATTTTAACAGCATAATTTTAACTTGGTTTGCTTCTATGTTAATTTTCATTAATATAACTAATATTCTAAGTCTTCTAACTGTGGCTCCATCCTGTATTTTCCTCCATGGGGGCAGATCTGTGTGCCTGTAGGGAACTGCATTCAATTCAGGGGGTTACACAAGGCTGTAGCCATTTGCAGATGTGCTGCCTATATTTTTTTTTCTTTCTCTTTGTCAATGCATTTTTAAAAAAACAATAAAAATTGCAACACAGAAGAAAAACCCTCCTGTCCCCACCCCTTCTGCAAGCCCACCACCCCTGCCTGTTTTAAAGATGGGCACTATGAACTTTCCACTTACTTCCCCAAGTCATCTGCCAAAGATCTGGATTTGGGAGGACTAGCAAACCATTTGCAGCACCAGGAAAAATTCTCAATCACTGCTCTTATGAAAAGGTACAGTGAATTTTAAGGATTTTGTATTTTGAAAGCAGTAGTAATTATTCCAGATTTAAATCAGTACTCTTTGTCTGTAACCCTTCATTCTGATAGGGGTGGCTTTGCTGTGAAGCTCATCGCTTTCTTTACTTTCTCTGGCAAATAAGTACAGTCTTTTCTGAATTAAAAAAAATTCAGACTATACTTACATGCATGAGAAAAATACTATTAGACAGAACCATTTCATTGACATTAAAATCCCAGAAACAATAAACTATAACCATATAGACAGGGGCTCTGTTCAACTAGAGAGGCACAGACACAGGTCCAGACAGACCTGTTTCCTTTTTTTTCGTTATAATGCAACATAGTTAACACACTAGCTTCTACCAACACAAATTTGAAGATCTGTACAGCAAAGTTATCAAAACTGAAAACAAAGGTTCAGGTTAGCTAAGTTACACAGGCTCGATCAGCTCTGCTTACAGCCTTGAGTGGAAAAGGCAGACACGTGTCTTGTTGAACTGAAAAACGACTTCCTCTTTAACAGTTGACAAAAAAAACAGGTATTAAAACAAACTAGTTTTAGAAAAATAACATACTTTACATTTATCTACCTGTAAATCATTATTTTCAATATTGAACAATATTGTGCAAGGAGGGGGGGGGGGAAGTCAGTCAGTCTGGACCAGTTTCAGCCCCGACTCAGTCTGACACCAGTTCCTGAGGCTCCGCTCAGTGGCTCAGGTGCACGGCAATTCAGGCTGATGCCACTATGCTAGGACCGTTCCCCCAAAGCCACAACAAGCCCGCGGCCTGCAGCCATACCATAACCCTGTCAGACAATGCCAACATTGGATAAAATAAGGCAACTGTTAGTGCAGCCTCAGTAGATCGTAACAAACACTGATGGGCACTGCTAAAAGCTTGAATGTGAAATTGCAGTAGTACCCTCTCTTCAGAGGGGAGAGCAGCTCTCGTAGATAGAAATACCTTTTCCTCTTTTCCCCACTCTTTTCTTCTTCCTTCAGTAAAGCAGAATTTAAACAAGTAGTCCAATGTGTTATATCCAAAAGTATGGAAAATGCTTTTGTTTTTCAACATGCGTGTTTTGGAAAACAAAAGGAAATATTGTCCTCCCATTTATAATTCCCCCAAAAACCCAACAAATTTATTCTCTACATGGACACAAACACACGCTAACAGAAATTTTGCTTCAACCTTTGAAACTCAGTCTAGTGTGTCCCCTCTAAGCACAGATGTAAGTATTACAAAGGGAGATGCTCTAACTGACAAGTATGTGAAATGAATGGATCAGAATCCTTTTCTCCACCTCAGCGTTTAGCCGTGGTTTCTGAAGGAAATGTGTAAGTGTACACCTCTCACATAACACCACCTTGTTAAAGGTAATCTGCAACAGCCAGGTAAGAAGGGATTGCTTTTTGCTTTGATAAAGTCCAAAGGAAAGATGAGAGAAGTGATGTTGAAGCTATGCCGCATGCTTTAAGATCAGACATTTTACTTTAGCTCTGTTTACTATATTTTTATGCCACTGCATTTAGAGCACTTAGATATCAGAGTAAAAAAAATGGGGGAGCAAAGTAGAGAGAGGGAGGAAGAAAACCCAATTATCAAGGTTCAGTTATGCAACAACATTAAACATGCTTGGGTTTTTTTTTGCAGAATACGCATCCATTTGTGTGCCAATTAACCCAACACCACATATCCTGAAACAGTATTTTGTAAATCTGTAGCTGCAGACAGCATGTATTTTGAAATGCCGTTATACTGAAAAAAAATGTCTGTGGCGTTGTAATACTCCTATCCCGGTTTTTGCATCAAACCACTCTTTCCAAAAAGGATTTAAAAGTCCTTAATGCTATACTCAAAGGCTCCTTAATTTTGGAGGAGACACTTGACTTGTAAAGCTTTCTGGAGACACTACAAAGATGTGCACTCCAAAGCACTTCCTCTGTAATCAGTTTGAAATATCTCAGAAATAGTCCTATTTGCCCATTTAAAATATGACTCCAAATGTAATCTAACCAGCATTAAAAGTTATTTTATTTAGTTTAAATCTAAACAAAGCATTTCAAAATTATCTTTGGAAAGTGTTTCCAATGAATTACAGTGAAATTGGAGGGTTTTTTGTATTACTAATCATGAAAATTTTGAGGACTTCTATTTTGTCCTGATTTGGAATGGGAATATCCCTCCTGAAACAGTAAAGCTGTTTTTCCTTTAGTTCTATTCAGAATATTTATGCAGATTATTTCTGTTACCTAATGAGCATGTAACATACTGCGAATTGTAATGAAGAAGGGGAAAATGAGACATGGCATAGTCTGCTTACAAGTATATGCCTCAGGTACACAGTTAAATCACAGTTAAGTCATCCACCTATACACTGGTAGGACTGGGTCTCGGGCAAGAGCTATAAAAACTTGTATATACTTACAATGGGAATTTCTGTGCCTCAGTGCAGGAATGGTATCCAAAAAACCCTTACCTTACGTGCCTGAGAACTCACAGAGGTCCAAGTTTTCACCAGCAAAGCTGCAAGAGTGTCTTGAATTCTGCTACTGAGTATCTTAGCATTATCTTATTTTACTCTTACTGAATATATTGCATCTCCAGGCCATTCGCTACCCACAAATGAGACTGGCCAAAATCCCTTGAGGCTCTCGAGCCATAAGAAAGCTCTGACTGCCTAAGGCCATCGTCAGATGTGCTGCCCTGGATGCATCTGAGTGGGGTGAAGAGGTTATTGCTCCCAGCTGCTCATCACTGGGGGGAACATCACCCCTCAGCATCACAACCACGCACTCGTTTCCTAACCCCCTGATGTCAAAATGACAGTCTAAAAAGGCTTTGTTATCGGAAACGCGTGAGGGAATGGGCACTGTCTGGACAGGCCAGGTTAAGGAGCAGCCACCTGGGCAGTTAGCTGGCATGCGCAGCAGGAAGGCTGGGACAAGCAGCTGGCAGCAGAAACCCCTTACGTGGCTCAGCCGCTGCCAGCGGGGCTTGTCTGACTGCAACCCTCACTTGCCAACAACACAGAGTTCAGAACAATTGCCTGTTCATTCAAACCAGCGCCAGGAGAGGAAACATGACCCTTTTTAATAATTAAAAGTAATCCTTTACCTCCTAATAGAAGCTGTGGCACTTAGTGCTAAATGCAAAATCTTTAGACTTTAAAATGACAATAAGGCAGAGCACATCCCTGCCACCAACTATGGAGAGCACTGCCAGTGACAGGAGAGAAACTAAGGTTTGCAGCTGCTTACCTAAGTCTTTGGGAGGATAGGAGGCTAAACAGAATACCTAAAGTCAGAAGTCACCTGAAAAAGAACCACGAAAGTACCCTAGATCCGACTCCTGGTCCCCTCCCAAAATCAGAACTAATCTCTTTTTTATTTTTCCATTTTTGCAAGAATGTAAAAATTATATAGTTAATCCTCATCAGAATTAGAAAATATTTACAAACTGGTAAGCATCAAAGTCAACGTTAACAAGTATTAACAGCGTTAAAACATACAAAACAATTTTACATGCACCGACTATTATGTGATAATTCCATATTTTATTTCTTAAATATGAGATACAAAATCTTTACAGACAGGCTACAATTACGACCAAGTATCTGTCAAGATCAGAGGTACATGACAATGTTAGTATTTAATGTCTGCAGTAATTTTTAATACAATACTTTCCTAAAAATACCATATGACTTTTTGTTATTGTGTTTACGGTATTATGCACAACATGGTCTAGAGACACTGCAAAATACCATAAATTCTGTTTCTATAATGATGGTATACATAGAATAGAAAGGGCGGGGGGGAGGAAAGGGAAAGGAAGGGGAAGGGAATAAAATAAAGACATAACTGTGAAAACTCAATTACACATTCCAACAGAATAAAAGCTCCCAAACTTTATCACAAATTATCAGGGAGATGAAATAACATCTCAAAGACTATTATATAACTTATCTAATCATGGTATAAGAGCAACAGATATCCATATTATACAAGGCATTCTCTAAACGTACTTGTACTTGAAAATTAGGGTACATTCAGTCACCATTTCCCATATAGTAAGATAATTTTTTTCCAGTAATTACCTGAAAATATGGCAGGTGGGGGTTGAGCAACTGCAATCATACTTTTGTTGCCGAGAATTATCAGACCAGAAATTCAATGTATTGCTAGAAAACTCCCACACTCTCTTTGGGCTGTAATACTGCAGCAGCTAGGGAGTTTTGACAAAACAGGCCCATTATTATTTAATTCCCAGAAAATGTAATTTGGAAGATGAAAAGAGGACAAAGAGAGAAGAGGAAAAAGCCACAAAGGTTTGGTAAGTATCTTGAGATTACTTTATAGCCGTTTGCCACCCAAGAAGCAGATATAGCTTCGAATATTTTGTGAAGCTAATACAGAAATGGTTGCTAAAATGCGCTTTCAAATAAAAACAACTTTACAAAACAAACAGTTGTCCCCTCTAGGCAGCATCTCCTCTCGACACCTCCGATAATCCTACAGCTCTTGTTCGATAGCCCTTCTCTCACCTTTGAGCAGGAAGCAAATTGTGAAGTTGAGCAGCACCATTATGGGACACTACCTGCTGGGCTATCAGTGGACTTTAACAAATAATTAGAACTGCCTGCAGCCGTCCAGGACCGTAAAGGCTGCGGACGCACCAAGTCATGTCGGTGATATTTCCCATTAGTGATTGCATTGCTGAGAAAGGGGCAGCTACGAGAGGTTTCCAGACTACTGTCCTCTCACCTTGTTCAGAGCACGTTTCAGTCGCACTAGTTAAAATAACAAGGGTCCCTAAGGTCTTGCTGACCCTGGTAACACCACTCTTTTCTACACCAGTGCAGTGTAGTAGTAGCAACAGTGGGAGTGAAAATGTCTTTATGTAGAAGGAGACAAGTTTTTCTTTCATTACTCCATATGAATTACACCAGCATCTGAAGCACTGCGTTTATTTGCCGCCTCTAAAGCACAGTCAAACGCGTACAGAATCTGTTGCCAAAGGTCAAGTTATGATTCTTACTTTTAATGAGCATGAAGTTGCTCAGCCCTCTAGGGTAGGATTCCTTCAAAGGAGCCATTCAAGTCTGCTGTGCCCAGAACACAGGACCTAATTCACTCCTAGCCCTAAGTTTAAGCGCATTTTAAAGTCCTGTTAATTTAATTTCACCCACGTACCGCCAGATTAGAGAATTTAATGACTCAAGCGCTACAATGGATCTAGGCAACAACTCTGGAAATAAATTTTTAGCATTGGTAACGGTTCTGCTAAAACTGTAAAATTTCTGTATTATGGCCACTGTCAACATTCACAACCCATGAGAGGGGAGAAAAAAAGTGGAATCACACACAAATACTTCTGATAACAACTGCTGATGCTTGTTTTCTCTATTTTCTGGCCTCAACTTTCTTTTTCTTCGAAATAGCTGACAACTGAAACTGTCTTTCACAATTTCAGATATACAACTTTCTCTGCAGGTTTCTCTGACAAGGGTTTTCCTCTATGCAACATATTTTGGCTTACTCAGAGAAATCGTCTCATCTACTTGCATTTTAGTGCAAATTTCTCAGACAAGCTGCTCACTGAATTTTCCACACAGAGTATCAGTCATCAGAATAAAATAAATTCATTCAAATAGAAAGTTAAAAAAAAGACGTCAAAGGATCAGTGTCATACACATGAAAATGTCTTTTTTTGAGTACAGAAAGAGTCAGATTTTGGCCAAACTTGAGAAAACACAATGAAAAGTAAATTCTAGTAGCAACGTTACAGAGGTTAGAAGCGCAGCAAATTACTTAATAGTTGCACTGCATCATGATAGTCGTTTGAAATACAAAGATGTTAGATAAAAGTATGATCAAAATTCTGTGCTTGTAGCTTAGCAGAAAGGTTCAATAGCAATATTGAGTAGGACATTAGAAAGTGAAATAGAGTATTTCAAACATACAGGATAAAAAGTCAGAATGCTGGGAAAGACCTGTAGCAGGGAATGAATTCCAGTCCTGGGACAGAGTGTTATTGAAATACAAACATTCACATCAACATGCAGGAGTGAGCAGCCAGCAATCCTCCTGACAAAATCAAAGATACAGAAGCATGAGAAAACTTCACTAATTTTGAGCCTGCATCATAAGAAGCTGTGGTTGTATACTGAGCCCTGCATACATGTCCTCTAACACGTTTCATAAGCTTTCTAAAACAAGGCTAGAAAAGACCACAAATATATGTAAGAGTAACTTAGGAAATGGAAAAGCGAGAAGATCCAATACACAATAACACAGGAAAAACAGAGCACAGCTTTGCACTGACCCTCAAAAGCTGAAGCATACAGAAAATATAATAATATTTCACTCTGTGGGGACAGGTTAAAAAAAAAAAATCTTCAGTACATATAGATGTTGCCAGAAGACAAATTTAGCTCCTTTTTGCAGCAAAGTTCTAAGATCTGTACTTTCACTTCTCCATTTGGGTCAGAAAGTACTCTTTGGGATATACTGAAGCTTAGTACTTTTCCAATACATAGTGACCCAGATGGCAGAAGAGCAACGCGCTCACTGCCAACACAATCTAGGCTGCAATGATGCTCAACACCAAGAACAATGCGAAGAGTACAGGAACCTGCAAGTAGTAGAGACACAAAACTGTACAAAACCAGATATCAATCTCCCACAATTGAAATCCTTTATTCAGAAAATAAATAGACCACGAAGAGGGAATGCCTCACTATGTTAAGGTTTAAATAATATTAATAATGTAGACTAGAAGGCAAACAACAACAATAAAACCCTAACAACCCCAAACCCAACCAAACAAAAAGTAAAAAAACCCCCTCAAAACCAACCCAAAACACCAGAAACAAAACTCCCAGAATTCAGATACTGCAAAGAATAATGAATTATGAAAGCTAGCTCATACTTAGGCAAACAATCTAAACAGCTCACACCCAGAATATTTTCCTGCAAGACTGCAAAATGCTTAAACTAAAAGCAGGCCTACTATGTCTGACTCGCTAAAAAAAGATTGAGCTTCCCACTGCAGCTTCACAAACAGGCATAAAGGCAAGTGGATGTGGCGATAAGGTACTGTGTCCCCTCTGAGAAATATGACAGCTGCAGGAAAAAAAAAAAAAGAGCATACATAAATACTTAATGAGATGACCAAGTCTTATATGCCATAAGAAGTTTAGTGATTTGTGGTGATCCTTTGTTACTTTTCAGCGGTTGTAGGTCTCGAGACAAAATAGTCTTTATGTGTCTGATTAACTCTGAAAGGGGAAACAAAGCTCCAAGAAGACATCCCTTAGGGCACTAGTGACTGAGCGAATGTCAAGAGCACAAAGTTCACTTGAATTGTTTTATAGCTCCCTGTTTCAGCTATTTAACAAATACATGAACACAAAGTTCACAGATTGCCAGGAGTGTGGAAGGGCGGAGGAAGACTCCACCTTGGAGAAAGTGCAATGGGCAGCAACACAAGATGTAAATAATGTCTGGGGGAATCAATACCTTGTGTCTCAACAGCTACAAAAGTGATGGGCTTCCAGTGAGCTCTGCCACACTTTGTAGAGTTCAGGAATGCTAGGTTGTGCAGAGATGAGAAGAACAAGCTGGAAACACATGAAGGACACCACGGAATTGTATAACATTGTAGTAATAGGAGTAATAAAAAGAGCCAGAGAAGTTGGACCATGCACATTCTCAAAAATTATTATAAAATGATGATGATCAGTCATGGAAACTGAAGTAAAGAAGCATGGAAGAAGAGTGACACCATGATGAGCGAGTGTGGCTAGCACACTGCTTTGCTGGACAGAGCGGCCATGCACGTTTTGCTTTGAGAAGACATCAATTTGAAAACATCGCAGTCCTATTTGTCATCACACAGATTTAAACCTTATTCCCATTGATTTATTTCAAGCACTGTGGCAGTAAAAAAGAGACCACAAAACTGTAAGCTTTGCAATAACGTACATATGTAAGTCAATGCAAGACATCATAAAAACACCATGGTAATCAATCATAAGCAAACAGATTAGAAAATGTGTAATGCTTAGAAGCCCCAAATAAATACAGCACTTAAACACTAACTAGTGTTTTCATGAAGTAAGAGACTTTATTCATAAACATGGAATACAAAATTCTGACATATATTTCATGAAAAAAGAGATGTCGCTATGTAGTTGCTGTATATAGGACAAGATGACTGTTTTAATCTTAAAAAAAGGTTAGATCATTAGAAAAACCTCAAACAGCTCAAAAGCAGAGACAACATTAGAAATACTAATATGTGGAAAATACATAGTCAGTAGCTAGAGTAAGACACTATTTAAAATACCACTTTTTCATATTTAGGCTTCACAGAAAGCAGAAACGCTTCAAGAAATTATGAACTTTTACAGCACTGATATGGGAGGTTAAGGTTAGTGGGAGAAAATTAATTCGAAAACCCCGCAGAACACTAAACAGGGCATGCAGAAAAGCCAGAAGTATGTATGGATTGGGTCCCTTTCTGACCAAAAGCAAAGGGGCTGAAGTGCCACACAAAACAGACATGCCTGCCAGCAGGCCAGGGAGACTGGTCAGGAACTTTTGGTACTGTCGTAACAACACAAAAGGAAACAATATGTATTATTGTTAATTTTATGGAGCAGATTGATTCACTTTCCTTTATAACGGGGGGTGGGGAAGTTCTGTAAGTAAGAAATCCCAAGCAAGGACACACAGAAGGACCAAACCTTCAAAGCCACACATACACACAGAGAAGTAAACACAAGCGTATCTGGGCTAGATAACAAAGTCAAATTAAGAAGGCTAAAACACATAAGTGAATCATCTACCTGCCTCGAAGCAGCAGCTGTGCCAGACGCCCACACAGGAGGTTCCCCCCCATCTCTGTACATTCAGGTACTTCTTCAGTAGTAGGAGAAATCCTAATGAAAGCCAAAGTCTCTGCTGCCCTTTCAAGGCCCACGTCCTTACTAGTCTATTGATATTTCTTCCTGGGGTTGGTGTATATATTTCTATTGTGTGTTTATGTTGTATGAATGAACTGTGCAGTTCTTCTGTGAGGGAGATCCTTGGTCAAAGTGCATTGCTGGGCCTTGCATATTAGGGACTGTAATAATGCTCACAAGTCATTACAAATTAAAGAATTTGTCTTCCCAGAGCCGCTTCTGCTCAGCCAATACTATAATGAAATCAGAAAAAACTGGCTGGCCTCAGGTAATCTTACCTAAACAACAAATTTTCTTCCTGATCACTGCAACTGCAAGCAACCACAGCCCAACTTCTGTCCATCTGCCCTGATGGACAGAGCATCCTCCTGGATGGGGCTCTCCAAAGCCCCAGCTCACCAAAGCAAGCCAGTCTGCAGACCATCCTGTCGCAATGTCCTCCTACTTGTGCCTTTCCCTCACTGCCTCTCCTGTGCAGTGCTGCCACACATGGCGCAGCAGAGGCTCCCCTTGGAACAGTTTACTTCACACCCTTAAGTCATCCAAATTAATACTTGACCAGACAATGGCATTTTATTTCTAGTTGTTAAAATGCAGTAATTTGAATGAGCATCTGTTTTCAAACATTTACAATAAATCTGGATCCTGGTTCTGGAATCAATTTGTACTGTCGTCAATTTGACTAAAGACAGTAAAATTTAGCTATAAAAGGCATTTTTCTAGCATTGGGATATTCTCTAGATGGTAAAATATAAGACAGGAGCAGCCAGGAATGTGACCTATAAATTTCATTTTCTTGAATCTTTTTGAATATTGCATCTGAAATTATTTTTTGAAAATTGAGAAGAGAAACTACAAGCTTTTATGAATTACAGAAATTGCAAAAGTATAAAGGAAGGGCAAGCAAACCCAAACCCACATCTATTTGCAGTTTCTCCTTTCAAATCAGCCAACCAACAGCTAGATTGAAGAGAAAATAGGAACATTTGGTGTTTTACTCATAAATTAAAATCAAAATATATAATACAGATATGTGACTGAGTCATCCTTCCCCATTTTTCATACATAGTTTGTTTTGTATTACAGGCTCCTCAGGACAGGGGCTGTGCTTCTATATTGTTGAAAAATGCTTAGTACAAAGAGGCTCTAATGATGTGTGGAGACTTGTGTTACTAAAATATTAATATTTTATACTTAACTTTAATATTTAATATTAACAATATCAAGAGCAGCAACAAGTATCTCTGGGGGGCTGTCATAGGTGTAATCTTGGCAAGCGAGGGAAAGCTCAGAAAGATGAAAGACTGGATTTTTAGACACTCATGCCTGCAGATCCATCCAAGCTACATGGAGAGGGCCCTCTTGGAATCCTACCCGCTGTACATGGTCGCTGCTATTGACTATATTTCCCACCACAAAATGCAGGCTTGACAAGGTCTGCATTGGCACTATGCAGCTTAAAAAAAATTTAAAAGGAAAATAATGCCTATACTCAACTGTGAACCATCATATGCTCTAGTGCAAGGGTTCTCATACGTTTCATGCAGGCACTGTCTTCTTTACCATGAGGTTAAGCTCCTCCCCACTCATCACTAAAATTATTATATGAAATTAGTGCAAGGAAGTTATTGAATGTCCTAATTTGATCTACCCAACACAAAAGAGGGCCATCGTGTGCCCAGCTGCTTCTGATTCACAGTTCTGGACGTGGTGAAGCACATACTGCGCTTAAATCTGCGGCACAGGTTTCATGTCCAACTGAATCCCACTTACAGGCTACAGCTGTAAGTCAGAGATAGAAAAGACTGTAAATTACCCCTCTCCTCTCCTTGCTTCTATACGTGTTATTGCTCAGTGCTGTATGCAGTCTACTCTTAAAAAAAATTCTAGGACTTAGATAACTTTTTCCAGAGAAATGCTATGCTTATTTTATTCTCCAATCTATGTATTTTTCTAACATATATTGTAATTTCCCCCCCTTATTTCTATTATTACTGGCTATAGATCACTTTAAATAATTTTATTCCCTTTTCTGCTAATTGCACCTCTCTCTATTTGCCAGTTTCTCCATACTAGCTTGTTCCCCTCCAGTGTATTGACTTCTGGCAGGAATTCCTCATAACAAAACAAACATCCTCATGCTTACGCTGAAACACAAGGCATCAAAATGAGGATCAACTAAACAATTATAATGCTGAATTCATAAAGCCATCCTTAATTCCAAACACACTTAGGAATAATCATATTCACCATGAACACAAAATGCACTAAAATTGTAAGCCTGAGTTAGAATACATTTTACTGAACTCTGAATTTAATTTTATAGCAGAAGACCACTATTACTGCATGAAGAAGAGTGTGCTGGCTTTACCTCACTAAATGCAGGATACAATTTCCTTGTAATCAAACACAACCCACCAAAAAAGAACTAATTCTTCACACATCCTGTACTGAAGAGCACCTTTACGAAAATGATTTCCCAATATTCCCTAAGGGTTCCCCAAATGCCACTTCATAAGCATAATTAGAGAAATAGTTCAAAATGCCTCAAGGTCAGACACTGAAAAATATACAGGAGAATTAAAATTTCTCATGGTGAAGAGTATCGGTCAGGATATCAGACAGGTCTAAAACCATAAACTTCTGTTGCATCATCTACATTCATTGTACATTACATATAAAATCATAGAAGTATGTTGGTTTTCATAAATTTAAGGGATCTTCCATAGAAAGTGCAAGCTTCTCAGGATATAAAGGCATACTTATACAAGGTTTGGTATTTGGAATATGTGAATAACCAAAAGGACAAGAGTGGAAAGCTGCACAAAAGATAGAAAGGTGTTCACTGAATAAATGAAAAGAGAGGTAATGGCTGAATTCCAAGCTTTATTATCCTTGTCTTTTTCTTTGTTTGTGGTCAGCTAAAATAGTTAATTTCAACTTTATTCTGCAGTTCCTTGCCTGAAAAACATCACTCACTGATTTTCTTTATGACTTGATAATAGAATGAAGAGTTTTCAACGCATCGATAATCTGTAATCAATACATTGGCCTTTCCATGACAAAGCAATGATGGCACATTTAGAGAGCAGTATATTAAATTCTGGTTTTGCTGTTACACAGAAACCCTCATCAAAATGAAAATAATAATAAAAAACCCAAGTTATAAGTAGACATGGAAAATAAGCATATTTCTCTTAGGCACAGATTCCTATGTTTATTTATAAAGAATGTAACTATGCCAAAAATAATATTTTTAACATCACAAATGAGGAATATTACTTCCATTTCAAAAGAAATGCCTCTCCCAATGCTTTCTCCAAACATTCAAATCCCAGCTTAATAAAAACAAATAGCATCCCTCATTTCTTCAAAATTGCATATTTGCTATCCAAAGGTTTGCTGTTCTAACAAAATACATGCACTTTGAAATCCCACAATTATGTATTCATGTGCCAGAAGTCAGACACATCTTTTTTCACAGATGTGGGTGAATATAATAAATATATTTATAACTCTAAAATTACAAGACCTTGCTTTCAAAGCATGAAAAAAGTATAATGGCAGATATTAAAGGCCACTGGAAACATCACAAAACCATTGTAAAGGCGAGATCTTATTCCCTTGGCATGTAATCTCCAGTCATTTGCAACCAATTCTAGTAGCAACAAGATACTAACTCATTTTTCAGTTATGTTTGCAATCTTATTTACACAGTGAAGCTACAGGTGATTTCTTACAAAGAAAACAGTTTAAAGAACAGCTCCAACAGCAAGTAATTGATGTTTCAATCCAAATTACAAATATTGTACACTTCAAATAGCTTAAACACACGAAATTAAATATGTATCAGAGGAAAACTTCGCACATCCTGCTTCCAAGAAGTAGTAAACTGAACATCACAACTTAAGCTGCACACGGTAGTCATTCACATACAATTAACCAGCCAACTAATTTAAGGACTATAAGAATGTATGTCTTAAAGTGACTTTTCATTTCTAAAATGACTCAGTAAAAAGAAAATGAAGAACTATTTATCATTAATAATTGAAACTGTATTGCATTTACCAGACTACGAGGGCCAACTTATTTTTTTAATATACTATAAAGTTTTACTAAGAATGTCCCTGAGGCATTTTTTGTTTTTCTTCATTTGACTGCTAGTTGCTAGGTGGTAGTCACATGCAGCTAGATCTCACAGAGCAACATTTAGAGGGAAATGACATTAGCTTTCAGTTCATCAGTGAAGATATATTTGGAATTTCTTACTTAGAAGCATTTAGTGTCACAATTATTCAGAAGCAAGATCTTCCCTATCACAGATCATTTAAAATAATACAATAGTATGAGGTCTCCCGAAAAAAAAAGTCTCAATTTGTTTCATATACCACTTAGGAAATTAGTTAAGTATATATTTGGTAGCAGCTATTTAGCGTAAGACGACTTCTAATATGCATATGTAGAGGGTCTGGCAATAACATTTACATCAGACATTCTCAACAGTATGTATATATTTAGCGATATGATATGAGATGATCACCATCAGCAGTTTGAATTTGACA
Source organism: Aptenodytes forsteri (assembly GCF_000699145.1). Taxonomy (NCBI): domain Eukaryota; kingdom Metazoa; phylum Chordata; class Aves; order Sphenisciformes; family Spheniscidae; genus Aptenodytes; species Aptenodytes forsteri. Next base: position 823,628 of record NW_008795127.1, on the reverse strand, counting down.
TTTAAGATGACATTAATAGCAACACTAGAAACATGACAAACCTTGGGCAACAATAACGGAAAAGTAAAATGATGCTGTTATAATTAGGTTTCCAAAAATAAGCTCATCTTTCAGTCATATCCTTCTGCCACTGCACCTATAAGCCCTCCATGAAGCAGTACAAAAGCAGTACAAAAATTTTTGTACTGTTTAGGGCAGTTAAAAGCAACAAGACTAGAGTTCCCCAAATTATTCAGTTCACTTTGCCTGGGTATTAATGTATCATTTTACTCCTGCACAACAGTGACAAAAAGGCCTTCACCAAACACTGCAGGATGACACCTGCTGACACGCATTTTTTCCCCTCTGTAGATTTACATCATGACAGAGCATTTTAAAGATTTAACTTCATAAAGTACCAAATTCAACCAGATGAACATTATCATGGTTAAAACACAAAATAATTTCAGAATACATGAAATAATGAAGGTTACTTATCAAAATAAAGTTCACAAACCTGCAGGGCTGAGCATCTGTGGGGCCCGACATCTGCACTCTTCACCGCCATCTGGGGCCATGGCAGCAGTAACCATACAGCACTATTTGGCATACAACATAAAAAACAGGCCCATCAAGGTATTAGCGCTGTACATTGCCCCCACAAAAATGTCCTACTGACAACAGGCCGAACACAGAGAATATTCAAAGCCTTTTGAGGTTTCAGGAGACTATGGACACTGCCTGTGGGATCCTAACCTCCGGCAGGAAAACGTAAGGAGATTTTGCTGATGGGGAAAGGCCTTGAAGAAACGGTTGTCCAGACGAGGACTTCCACCTTCTGTACAATATGGTCTATGCCACTTTGAGCCTATGAAAGCTTCTGATCCATTTATCTGATCCATTTAAAAAAAAAAAAAAAAAAAAAAAAAAAAAAAAAAAAAAAAAAAAAAAAAAAAAAAAAAAAAAAAAAAAAAAAAAAAAAAAAAAAAAAAAAAAAAAAAAAAAAAAAAAAAAAAAAAAAAAAAAAAAAAAAAAAAAAAAAAAAAAAAATCTGGGTTGACACAACGTCCAGTGATCCCTTCCACAGCTGCCATTTTAAGGAGATAGTGTATCCCCCTCAAAATGGAGAGGGACCTCTGTTTTTGCGAAGCTGCTGAGAGCTAACAGTGAAACCACCTGCAGCACGGTAAGACACTATCATGGAGAATTTGGAAGATTCCTCCTCAGATTGTGTCAGGTTTGGTTAGAAAAAAAAGCACAATAAAATTCTCACGTAGAAATTTAAAGGGGGCATCGGCACTTATGAAATGCTTCCAGTAGGGGATTTGGGAGCATTTCTGAAATACTGACTGACAAGGGCCTGGTAAGAATTCATGGATCCAGCAACCTGCACCCCATGAAATGGCAACCAGTGTTTGCATGCTCAGTGTTAGCCTGGAACAAAGCCCCAGAAATGAAAGCACACTTGTTTGATTTAACTTGGTTTCCTAATCTACTCTCAACAAATATTAAGTACGAGGCAGCAGCTACTCTGAACCTGCAATTTATCTGGATTATCTACTCTCTTTACAAATATCTCCTACTTTACTAAGAATTAACTTTTACACATGGAGTTGCCTTGTTCATCCTGCACTCGATTAAGAGCAAGAGTTAATATCTCCCGACTGCAGCTCTGTCATCTAGTGAGAAACAGTGGATGATTCACTACAAACCAACAGTCAAGTACGAGCAACCTAAACAAAAAATAAAATGTTAAAAAGAAATTTAAAAAAAATCTCGTCACTTTTTTCTTGTCTCTTAATGTTTCCTCCCCTCAGCTGAATCAAATTACATTAAAAGTTCGATTTCTGAAAGCATTTTATATTAAAATTGGGAAATGAAGAGTATTGTGGAAAATATAAAATTTTATCTGCTGATAGTAATCTTAGCTTTATCAATAAACAGGTACCTCTCGGTGCACTAAAGCTGGTGTTTACCTCCCATCTAATTCTGCAAAACAGTTCATCATATTCTTAACTTTACACTTTTGCTGAATCTCAGCAAAGGCGATGAAATACAAACAATGCAGCAAAGATACACTGTATCTTGGTGCTTTGCAGAAGAGGGATCCACATCAGACATTTCAATGCATTGCTCATTATTATTAATATGTTCTCTAAATAAAAACTAGTTCGTTTGCTGCCATATCACACTCTCTCCTTTACTATCAGTAAAATTAATTAAATAGTTGAAGCTAAACAATTCTGAAGATATTAGGGCATTATCTATTATGAAACAAACTGAACTTCAAGATGGAGACATTCATGCACTCGTTCAAAATTCAAGCAAGCTTCAGAACAACGACCAGTACAGGCTGAGTGATGCCAAGAGGCAGTGTGCTGTCCCTACCCACTGGTCTACAGGTACACACATCAAGAGCATATTCCTGTAACACTGATAACAGGAGGTCTTTTAGCAGGGATTCACTGCCCAAAAAGGCTGTACAGCCTCACGTCACATCTAACAGCTCCCACTCTTAACAAAACCAAGGAACAAACCTGACCTCTCAAGACAAGTTTTAAATCAATTAGCAAGAGCCTGTAGTAAAACAACTAAAATGCAGAATGACCTGTCAGTGATACTGTTTATCAGATAAGCCTTATTTCAAACAGCCACAGTAGGTTTGAACTGATGTTCTCCACTATTCATCTTCTCTTTTAAATATCCATTTGGTTAGTAAATAGTAAAGCTGCACTACCATAAACGAACGTGCTGGGACCGCACACTTTCCTTCTGCCCAGCTTTTCCTCCCTGGCAGGCTACGGGATTAGATGATATCTCTTCCCTGAATTTTGCCCTCTCACCATCTCTCTTGCAGACTTGTATGAAATGAATTGCTAGGAGAGAGCAGGGATGACTCAACATAAAACCTTTGGTTTATTAAAAAAAAGAAAAAAAATTGAGCAATGAATTCTTTGTTCGTTCACTGTCCACTTTTGCCCATCATTGCCTGGTTTTGTTCAAGAGATTTTAAAATCACCGTAGCAGTAAAGTTGAGGGGCCAATGGCAAAAAGACTCGTACATTGAAAGCAAAGCATTTTTTTTTTTTTTTTTTAAATAAAGGTTTAGGCCTTTCATTTTTCATTCTTTCAAAATACTCCCTCATCATCTCTCATAGAAATAGGAAACTACCTGTTACTACAAACATGCACAATTTTTACTAGCAAATAATAGAAGTACACAAGTGGTACCTGAAGCCAAGCAATACAAATTACTCTTTTAAAGGAACAATAAGCAAATCACAGTATAGTTATAACAAAAAGCAGCATCCTTATAACCCATGAGTAACCAACTGTGGATACTGTATGACACTTACATGGCATCTAGCTATGCCAAAGTGATTGCAGACTGTCGTTTTTCCTTAGGGGTGTATGCTACAGAAGAACTGGGCAACCATTCAGCTCTGTGAAAATCAAGAAGCTTAGCTCATCTCAACTCTGCTCTAAAGACTAGCTATTAAAGGAGCCATGTTATTTAAAAGCGCTTGCCTGCATGCACCTTGTGCAGCTCTTTCAGAGGTGTTTTTAAGGAGGAAATAGCCCCTGAAAGCAGGAGGGGGACGAGACTGAGCGGCAGGGTTTTGGGGAGGGGACCGACTCCAGTCCAGATTGTACTGCAGCATGTTTTTCAGGCAGGACCGTGCTCCTGTGCTGCCAGGGCACAGTAGCAGCAAGCCACAGAGTGCAAACTCACAGAGCGACTGGGATAGACTCCTTTTATTTTTCTGCGGAGAAAGCCCCTACAGCTGCTCGGGTTTACAAGTCTATTGTAGTGATTTTTTCCTCACAGCAATCACACAAATGTGCACAGTAAGCATACTGAGGCTCAAATAAGAGCAGGACAAGTTCACTCTCATATCCCACTGGGTAGCCCGAAAAGTAAATAAATAGCAAATACACTGCAAGTCAGCACCGAAACCTTCACTTTCACTGATACTGCAGCCATCAATGTACATGTTTAACTAATACGACCATGCCCAACAGACATTCCAAGTGCAAGGAAAAAACCTTGAAGAACAAGAGATTGAGGTGGCGCAAAAAATCAGATATCACACCACAGTAACTCTGTCGCCACAAATGCTTTCAGTTGAATGCTAAAAAAGATGCAAAATAGGATGCAGGTTTTTAAAAGATCACAGGTATTAGACATCAGTGCTGCAAACAAATGCTGAAGTTATAGTTTAAGGCTGAGCTATTCTCATGGTCTGCCACCAAAAAGGGGACACCCCACTCTACCTTCCGCAGCCAGCCATTCCTGCCCCACCCCCCCCCACTACCCATCTATCTGCATGGGGAGCTGATTTGACTTGCTAACCCAACAGAAAACTATGCCCTTTTTTCCCCTACCTGTTTTCTTCTGGTTATGTTTTTTTGTTAGCTCAAGATTGGCTCAAGCCTTAGAGTGCGACCCTACCTCAAGATTTAGGGTAGTAATGGGGGGAACAACTTTCCTTTCTTATGCTCTCCTGTCCTTGAGCACAGATCTCTTGGAAAACCTTGTCTGTTACGCTCATAGGGGGAGCTCCTATATAATAGAAAGGATTGGAACCCTTGTACAAAATCTTGTTCCACTTGCAAAAACTGAGTCCCTGCAAATTTGGGTTAGTAAAGAACTTGTCTGTTCTAGTACCAGACCCTATGGTTTGCATTTCTTACACTGCTGGTGTAGATGGGGCCTTTGCCAAAATTTTATTGACATAAGCAGGAACCGTACTTCATACCTAATATTATCAACTAGCAGGACAGAGTAATAGGGCAATGCTTGATAAATGTAAAGCCTTGGGTAGCCTGCAGGTCTGCAGAGCAGCTAGAAGCAGCAGTGTGAGCTGCTCTGAAACTGTGGGTGACAAGCTTGAGAAGCAGTTACGAGTAAATGGCGAGCTAGAAACTAAAAGAAAGCCACCTTAAAACGGTATCCTCAAAGATACTGGAAGTATGAGGGTTTTGTTCAGATCTATGCAGCACTGCAGTTATTTGGGAAGCAAGCAAAGTTCAGTTGGATATCTTCATTTTCTAGCACACCACCCACCTTTATTTGCAAACAAAACCCAGTATTTTATTTCGTGCCAGTCATTCTATGCTCCTGGTCAGGTTTTGAAGCAAAAAGATAAGTAATAATAAAGTAGTTCTAGAATTGGGATACTGAAATTGTAACTGCTCAGATATACGCCCATCATTTATGATTCGCTCTTAATAAATATTTTCCTTTTAGGATTCATCTTATCTACTTCACAGATACAGACTTTGTGCAAGAAGTTTGGGGTTGTTTTTTTATTGTTTGAAGAAGGCAAAGCTAGCCAATTACAATGCTAATATGCAGTTCTCATAATTAGCCACAACCGCCACAGTATCTCTTTAGAGGTGCTCACAGGTAATCTGAAAGCATTTTGAAGCCAAAAAGTATTACTAATTGAAATGTTTCAAGGCTCATAGCTTTCCTTTAAGAATGCAAATTTAATCTTAGAATAAGTTACTTAATAATTATCTGAAATTTGAAGAGGATTTGATCCTCCCTCCCACAGCAACTTGAAAGCGCAAAGCATAAACATATAGGTTCCAGTGCAAAGTGCCAAGGTCCTGGTTCCTCAAGATAGCAAGTAACTACCTTTCATTTCCTAAATCAGTATTTTCCAACCTTGCCCTCCACACCAATACTGACTTTGGATTAGGAAAGGCCAGAACTGAGCTGAAAAGCAGTAACGGTAAAAGGAGATGCACCAAACACCACATCAGCAGCTGCTGTGGATTAAGTAGTGAGGAACTTCTTTAAAGTTAATCCTGCAACCCATCCTGCTCCTGCTGAAGCCAGTATGTACAAGTCTCACAGGACAGCCTAAGCACAGCTTTTTCCCCTCTATCTGGTGACACTTACTTCACCCAAGACAGGATCTATATGGAAATCTGCGGTCCCATGTCAGTACGTTTTCTAGCAGGGCATTGAACTGAAAGGCAGGTTGACGGGTTTTTTTGTTTCCTGAAAAGGAACGGAGCCTATCCCATAATCTCGAGTTTTCACTGAGACTAAACCAAACTAAACAAAGAGGTGATTATCAACTGGGGAAGAAAGTCGGGATGGAGAGGAAGGTTGGAAGAGGGGAGACATTGCTGCTCACATCTCCCTGAAACTGCAGAGGTGCCCCAAACCTTTCTCTGGCTCTCCCCTATACCCCCTTTAAACCAGTGTATATTGCTTCAAAATACCTCTAGTTGTCAAGCCACTGGTCTGAACCAGAACTAAGCAGTCCGTCCAGTCACAGATGAGCCCAAGCCAAAAGCACTGCTGGCACCAGTGAGATGGTAAAGAGGCACCAAAAAGAAGCCCAAGTCTGGGGTGAGGAACAAAAAGATGCAACTCACCGACCAACCAAGCAACCAAAAAAGTCCACAGGGAAAAAATAAGGAAGTAAAAAATCAGAGCAGGTATGGAGGAGAAGGGATAGGAAAATTAGGAAGATTTCAGAACAAGACGTGGAAAAAAAACCACACAGCCTTCAGGCCATTTCAAGTGAGCTTCCAGCATGAAGTATGTTGGGCAGCATCTTTCCTCTTGTGGGGCTGTCCCCCTACACCAGTAAGAATGGATAACACAGTTAACAAAATGCAATCAGGGAGTTAAGCACAGGTCAGAAATACACATCCAGCTGCCCCTTAGTGAAATATCACCCTGCCCAGTACCACACCAGTAAGGAGAGAGTATAAAAGAAAACTGTACCCCAGGCACCAGAGGTGACGGAAAGAGGGGGAAGGCGTTTGCTTTTCCTGCTGTATGCTATCTGGCAACTACTTTGTTCAATATGAGGAAAAAACAGCAGTTATTTTATTTGATCGTTTTTATACAGATGGTGTTTTTGTATTAAACTAATGAATGCATAGCACATTAAGATATTAAATGTAAACTGCATGCATTGAAGAGGTTTTAACTTGAGGACGTATTGCTATTTTCTTCTAATTTTAAACATATTTTAAGCATATTTCTGATATAAACACAGGCCAGCTCACTGTGCTACAAGTAATTATACAAACTCTAAAACATCACCTTGTTCCATATTGCTATTTTCTTCTAATTTTAAACATACATATTTCATATTTCTGATATAAACACAGGCCAGCTCACTGTGCTACAAGTAATTATATAAAACATCACCTTGTTCCAGCTACTTGGATTTGTCCTGTTTTTTTTTTAAACCCATGATTTAAAGAAATCAAACACAGGCAAATCCTGCCAGAAAACGTTTTCATAACAGAGACAAGTAATGCCTACACCAAGTACATCTGAAACAAGAGCTTGCTATCAATGCCTCTCTCAGCTATGCTAGCCACCCTGAGAAACAGCACCTACTACATAAAGCAGTAGCACAGTGTCCATGGGTCACCATTAGATAAACCTGTAAATCCAGATACTTCACCCTTATTACAGCACAGCAACATGAACTTCAACTTTCATCCTCCTCCTCCATGTGCTACAAGCCTCCACCCTATCCCAGGCAGCCAGCTGAATCAGAGTTAAACCAGAATTTAGCTCAGAAGGGTTTTTTTGCACTGAAAAACTTTAGGGACAAAACTTAGTTTGAACTGCCAATATAGTGGAGAAAAGACTTTCAGGGCTGGGTATAACTGTGATAGTGCGTGCAGAAGAAAACATAGCACACAAAAGCTCAGCTTCTCTCTGCAAGCACCTGTTTTAAGTCACTAGAGCACCCCTATAGCAAACTCACTACATTAAAGAGGATAGGGTAATACTTCTTTGGTTTAACTGACAATGTTTGTATGTGTGGCCACTGTCAGTATTTTCTTTGCATAGCCAATTAGGTTTTTTTCCTTGGTTTAAAATACCCGCACGAAGTTCCCAGGGAAAATAATAATGTGAAATAGTTCACAAAATATTTACCACTTAGAGCTTATTATTTGTTATAAAAACTGCAAGAAAGAGATGAGCATGCATGTGATGGTAGACTAGTTTTCCTAATAGAAATGGGGAAAAAAGTAATGACACCTCTAAACAAACGCATTTATGCCAGTAAACGTTCTACCATAGATACAATTATATCATCATCAGCAGAAGCAGAACTCAGTTAAAACTACAGAAGCAAAAATTCTTTCAGTGAAATAATGGATGCTTCTACCACTGTGAATGGGCGGCAGGGCTTGCTGATAACACCTCTGCTGACAAACATTTTGGGAAAAGTAAGCCCGTAACGTGTGTTCCTGTAAGAGCTATGGTCTACCAGAAGTAAGAGCAAACAGCTTATGGGTTTTTTTCATTATATCCTTAACATGTTCTATGCAATAATTCTAAACTTACAAGCTCTCACAAGAAGCGATCCACTGTTTCATTCTGGAAATCCCTCTGCAGTAGCCAGTTAAGATCTTTTACAGTTAAAAAAAGGTGCCACGGTTTTAACATATTCTTGGTATTTACAAACTTTAAGTTTGTAATCAAAATGCTGTTAACTCCACATACTAACAAATGCATCATTTTACAGTATTGATGTAAATTTACACAGGCTACTAAACCACAGATTCTTCAACAATTTTAAGATTGTTTTATGCTATATTCAAGAATCCAGTGTCTGCAATTCCTCTCACAGCTCTACAGCATGAAGAAAAATACTGTCTACTCAAAATATTTCAGCTGACTAGTCTGACTTTCTAACTAGTCGATTTTTTATACCTATTCATGCAGGAATTTTGGCATTACACAAAACACCTTTTAGAAATGATGAAAGGAAAACATTTTTCTTGTCCTTGGAGACCTACACATTTAAATTCTGTTCATTACTAATGAACATAATTTTATTACCCATTTTCCTCTCATATTATCAAAGATTATTTATTTTACTGGCTACAGATATGAGTTTTAACATCTTAACATGTAGGATGCAAGTTTAAACATCAGTCACAGACAAGTATGAAAACTACTACTCAGATTATGTTTAAATTTTACTAGGAAATATAGGAGGAATGTGCCTTACCAGGATCAGGCATATCCCATTATATTTGGATTTCTAAGTCTCTTGGGGTTAAACTGTTCAATATTCTCTAAGGGATGGCAAGGACTACTGCTTTTACTGTATTTATTGTCATAAATATTATACCTATTTGTGATTTGAAACGTAGCCACACTTGTAACCTGTTGCTATCCTATAAAATTAGCTTGTAGTCAGCTGCCTAATAGTGTTGGTAGTATTTTATTATTCATACATTACAAAGAAAATAACCACTTGAAACATCCTTTTCCTTTATGTGAATGAAGAGTTTAAAATATTCCCATTATCCCACTTCCTGCAAAACTGCTTTCCAGATCCTTCAAGGATGTTTCGTGACAGAAAAAAACCCAAAATGCATTTGAGTGCTTGCGATCAATTACGAAGTATGAACGACAGAAGAGGATGCCTCAGAACAACAGTAACAACTCTCTCAGTAAATGGCTTCTTCCCCTTTTCTCAAGGCTTTCACAGAATGAAAAGGATAACAATCCTCAAACGCTGACCATCTGAATGGTACCTGCAATTAACATCACCATAACTCATAAAATAAACAAACAAACATTTTGTTACCTTACAATTTTAAGAGTTCCCGACCTGAAAAGGACTAAGCAAGGTATTAGACACATACACAAGCAAGATGTCTGTTTCAGGGAACTCTACTCCAGTAGACAGCACTTCAAAGTTTACAGATGTTTGTAATAAAGACATAAAAGGCAGCAAAAATCTGATTGCTATTTTCAAATACACTACCTCTTTAAAAACTGATTTACTCTTGTAGGCATGTGAAGACCTGCTAGTTCTGCAGCTGCAAAAATCGCAGGGAATTAGTCTACAGAAGCAATGCGTCTCAGTCATAATCTCCTTCTGAAACATGAAAATCTAAAGGTGCTTATTTCTGATTTTATTGCATTTTAAATATTAAGTTATTACAGCAGCTCCTGGCATTCCTGTGCTGGAGCGGTCGTTTCCACTATGCACTCCGTTTCTCAAGCATTTGTAACTTAGCAGTTTTAATTCACATCTGGCTGAAATTTGGTATACTAGTCAGCTTGCATACAAATTTCCTCTGAAAAGGTGTGTGGGGGAAAAAGCTTCAGATTTCTTCTAGCTTGTTAACTTTAAGAGTCTAAACTATTTTAATAAATGATTATAAATTGAAATATTATTAGAATATTTTATTTTAATATTTAATGTCTCAGTCTAACAGTCTGGATTAGTGGTTTCCAATCTAAACTGTACCAGAGCTATGCTGGCCCTGTGCCTTCTTAGGTAGCTCTGTGCCGCAGTGTGGAACTGGGGACACCGGGGTGTCTTTGCAGAGACTAACTGTACTAACTCAACAGGAGCAGTTTAGTGCAAGCTTGAGTGCGAGCACTGGCATACAATCATCAATAACTTGTAACTGACAGTGGTTTTCCTGCCTTAATTTCGGGCTCTGACCAGCAGTGCTCTCCCAGATAACACCCACCCAATTCAGGGAAGGGTATGGACCAGGGACTGCTCCCAACACGTCATATGAATGAGGTCCTTTCCAATCTAAACTGTACCAGAGCTATGCTGGCCCTGTGCCTTCTTAGGTAGCTCTGTGCCGCAGTGTGGAACTGGGGACACCGGGGTGTCTTTGCAGAGACTAACTGTACTAACTCAACAGGAGCAGTTTAGTGCAAGCTTGAGTGCGAGCACTGGCATACAATCATCAATAACTTGTAACTGACAGTGGTTTTCCTGCCTTAATTTCGGGCTCTGACCAGCAGTGCTCTCCCAGATAACACCCACCCAATTCAGGGAAGGGTATGGACCAGGGACTGCTCCAACACGTCATATGAATGAGGTCCCTGGGCTGTTGGTGAAGGGCATGTGCACATCAGTGATGCTTGTGCCTTGACAGTCATAAAACAGGCCTTGGCTTGTTCCCTTTGTTAGTGTAGACAGAGACTATGCACCTGTCTCTCTTCCTCTACAATCTAATTTTACTCTCTACAGTGAAGAAGAAAGGCACCTGGCTGGTCTCTTCTCTCCCTTTTCATTGCCCTCTTCCACCGCATGGCAGGATTTGGGAAACCTGAGGAAGGAGGGAACGCCTCGCGGCTGTAGCTGCCAGCCAGCAGCACACACCACCCTACAGCTGCAAGCAGTTCTCAGCAGGCAGACAGAACCGATACTTTCCAATACTTCTCAAGTATTACTGCTTTGCCAGGCTTCTGGATTTATCAACATCGATGGCTTTTTACCTACTGAATTCTAGGACACTTTTTAACTGTTTCTGACAGCAATCAGGTACAATGCTGAAGAGTCGCTGTGTTATAGCCATGGACGCAAGTGGAACATCAGCCAGCTGAGTGCAGGGGACTCCTTCCCTTGGCTAAAATGCAAACCTACACAGATGCAGGCATATGCTGTTTCAGACTAACACAATTTAGTCTACAAATTACGTTAATAAAGGTTACAATTTCTATACAGACTATACCCAATAAACCTACTTCCATGGAACTATGGCAATTCACAGTCTGCTGAAATAGGACCCACAGTACATTTTCATAATTCTTAGTAAAGACCCCCACGTAGTTTATCGCATACAAGTTTAATACTGACCACATTTGGCACAAGAACACACATGGAAACTCCACCCACATATAATATTGCATGCAAAAAGACAGGAAAAAAAAAAAATCAAAGAACAGATTCTAGCACAAGCTCTGCTCTACCCTGCAGAGAGAAACCCAAACATTCAGAAAGACTGATTTGTTACCTGTTATTTTATGGGGTACAGTCATACTACCGGAAACAACGGCAGACAATATACAAGCAAGGTGAAGAATGCTCAGCTCTGCCCGGTTTCACTGAGATCACTGCAAGCAAAACCAATTACCTCAAAGGCAAAACCATAACTTTGTCTGATGTAGGTTTTTATTTTTATTCTTTTTTTCACCTCATGTAACTGGTTCTGCTGCCATGGCTCTGATCAGCAGTAAATTAGGATTAGGTAGAAAGGACTAGGATGAGGGGGTAATGTAAAAGCTGGAGGGCAGGAATGAGAAAAGAGAATTGATAAATAACACACAGGTCTTTTCTGTGAAAAGCTGTCAGAGCTGCTGAGGAATAACTGGAAATACTATCCAAATTCCACTGATAGAAAAAATCATCTGGGGAGAAGGGTTTACATCCAGAGAGGAACCGACTGTCTGAAAAGTCTGTTTGAGATTCCTTGACCTCAAGGGAAAAAGACAGTGGTAAATACTGGGATCTTGCACAAATGAGCAATAGCAGGGCTTGCACAATAAGACTATTTGAAATGCTCTGAAGATGACTATTTAATGTCATGAACCTTACTGTATGTTTTGGAGAAAGGACAGCTGTTAAAAAGAAACTCTCCTGGCAACAAAATACATGCCCAGCTCCATAAACCAAAATGGTCGATGGAGGAGCAAAAGAAAAGGAAGATGGGGGATGAAAAGAAAGATTCTGAGGTACTTGTAGGCTATGAAAAAGACTCAAGTATTGACAGTGCTTTCGGCACACTTGTCAAGGAACAGTGAGATCCTCTTCGGCACAAGATCCGTCAGCTCACTGCTTGTCTCTTGGTTGATGGGAGAGATCTTAAGATTCAGTATCATTACAAGACAACGGACAAGCGCATCTGTGCAGTGACCTTCCTGGAGTTATCTGATGAAAAAGCGAGTTCGACAGAGGGAGAAGGCAGAATTACATTTTCAAACCCTGACTCTATGTGTCTGCCTTCAAAAGGCTTCTCTTCTGGATGGGCACGTGGAAACACCCACACATACAGATAATCCTCCCACTTTACGGCAGAACACGATTGGTAAGTACCAGGAGAGTGCTGAGAAGGAAGCAAGAATAGTTAAACAGAAAGAAAATATAAGAAAACTCTTTATACTACAAAGGTGAAGGGCACTTCCATCATATAGGCGAGTAGATAAATAGGGCAAGTCTGTGAGGAACAAGGGGAACTTGGCACGAATGAAAAGGGAGATTCTCTCTCCGTCTGGATGCTTCTCCATGCTGAGTACACACTCTGACTCTACAACCCAGGGCTAAAGACCACACCAAAACATTGCTGTCAGCTGGCAGCTTTAAAATCCTGACTGACTGAAGTAAAAGGTCTCAGAAAGTACTGCTTACCCAGGGGTAATGCGCTTTCTTACTGATATAAAAGTTGTGAGGAGACACAACTATGAGATGCTTTCCAGCTTCGAAGACAGAGGTGACAATAGGAAGAGGAACCCTGCTCTCTCCTTGGGAGATCACCTACATGTTGAAGAATAAGAGATCATCGGTCGCAAAGCGGAAGTTAAATACATCTACGTTCAAAATGGCAACATTTAATCAAACCTTAGGAACAAAAGGTGTAAAAGCCACACTCTGCTGTAAAACAAATAATATTTGTTCTTTCAGAAAATGGGACTTCTATCAATTGTGCTGAGATATCTTCCATAACCTGCAGGGTGTTACCATTACAAAATGTGTCTTGATATGCAGCTGATATTTTTCTGGTCCTTAATTTCAGTTTACTGCATCTAGGTATACCACCTCAGTCCACACGGTCTTTAAAAATCTTGCAGATGGTTCTTCCATCCGTGCAGATCTGTCATGTGACTATGCTATATAGTTTTTCTTTCTTTTCATCTTTTCTTTTAAATAATTCCCTCTAGTCTCTAATAATTTTTAATGCTCTGCTGTGAGTTTCAGCCAATTAACCTATATCTTAAGGTGCTCAAATTTGGATCCAGTTTTCCTGATATCTTCTTCCCTTGTCTTTTGTACATTTGTTTTAAAATTCCCTTAATAATTATGCCAATGCCTGTACGGAAAGCACTATAAAAAGTACAACTAGCACGGAGGTCTTTTCAGAGCCAGAAATTTAAAATGACACTTTGTTCCAAATCAGTGTAGTTTTACACCAAAGAAAGAAACCATTTTTGAATGAGAAAAGACAGTTAAAAAGGAGTGAGAGGAAGATGGACAGTTGAGAGTACTTTGATTAAATGCTTAAATTAATGTGCAATAGCTGAAATTTTACTTTTGTAAGCTTTTAAGGCATCAGTATTGACTGCCATTACAAAGCATAAGTGACATAGGAATTTAAGCATTAGTTACACATTTTCTAAACTATTTGTTTCCAGCTTAGCCACAGGCCTCCCATGGTTTGAGTATCTTTATAAAAACATAAATACACACATGTTAAAACAAATAGTGTCCCCGCTGCTAAGGCTGGAAGTTGGCTCGCCTGTCCTCATAGTAACTTAAAAACAGTTTAAAAAGTAGTAGAATAAAAGCTTGCATGAATAGAAAACAATTACTATCATTAACAGATCCTTAAAGGCAGGTATATAATAGTCAACATTCAGATCACCTTAATATCCAATTTAGAGATATTTCTGTACCTCCCAAGCCAAAGGATAAACTCTTAGTACTAAAATTTGCAATTATTAGAAAAGTTCATTTCAATGTTCAGCCTCTAATTCGTTATCTTTAATTAAGAAAAATCAGATTTCAAAGCAACAAGAGGAGACTGTGATAAAGCTATCTGAAGTACTCACTGGCGGGGATAAAGCCAGCAGAGAGGTGGCTGTCATAAAATAGCCAAATGGCTTTTTCCACCTCCATCAAGGTCACTTTACTGATGATGTGCTCAATAAGATGATAATGCATTTAACCACTTTCCTTGCATCTGACTTCGACCTTATTGCAAATCCAAATGGCCTTGTTTAACTACCCTGGCCTTTCAACATTTCCCTGAACAAAGATAATTAAGGAGATATACTGCCCCCTACTATCACAGGAATTGAAAGACAAATAAACTTTTAAGAGCACAGCCAGGTGTCTATTGCATTAATGTACAATGTTTAAGCAGGGGGTAAAATGAAATAATGGTTAAATAATTATAAAAGGTTAACAAAGTTAACTTTGTTACATAAGGCAATTCTGTTTTATTTAAAAGAAAGAACATAAAAGGCTTTCCAGGCTACTTTTTACAACTCCCTGGACAACAGTCTTTTCTTTAATGCAGTTTCTGACTAAAGAGGAAAAATGTTCTGCAAAAATTAACAACGCTGAAATTTCTGCAGATTTGGAAGTGGCTGTATTTCATACATGGGTACAATAATTTTTATGAAAAAGCAGGTCTATATGATTAAACCTAGAGCTGCTCTAATAAAAGCATTTCCGTTCATTTTTTCCATTGTGTGTGGTCAGCAACTATACTAGAGATGCAAATTAAAGTAGTTTAAAAATTAGTTTGGCAGTTATGACAATTTGGAAGCTTAAGGTAATGCTTTCTTATGATTTATACAACGATGAAAAATGACCAAATAATACCATTCTATAATAGCAGTTACTTTCTTCTTTAATTTTTATTCATATATACTCTTGCATCCCAAAGCATTCTCCAGGACACAAATTCTTCTTCATACCAAGAAAAAAAACCACCCAATATGTCAAAAAGACTTGGACTAATAACAGCTGAAACAGGATGAAAAGAATAAAAAAGCAGGCAAAGCAGTTGGGTGTTGCATGCAAGAGATCTTATTTTAGATTAATCTTTTTTTCTTCTAAATCTGTTTTTCTTTTAAGCATCTTAGAAATATTGTTGTACAGGTCTGAATCCTCTGCAAGAGCCAGAAAAAGGCAGAACAGCAAGTTGTATGAGAAAGATAAAAACACATAGCTCACTGTTGACATGACACTGGATATGTGAGCTTACTGCTACTGCAAAAATTGCTGTTCCTTTGCCACAGAAAATACAGTATGCAGAAAACCTGTTACATGTATTTAATCAGTTTTACCATAATGCAGATCTTCAGAAACAACAACATCTACCTTTGCCATTTTGTCAGGCCACCATGACTTTGAGTTGTAGACGTAGTTTGTCCAAATTTCAAAGCATTCAGGTATTTGGCTAAATCTTTTGCTGTAACACTACTTAATCCAGACTCAACTCCTGAATTCTGAATACACCAGGATTTAAACCTCCTGTAAAGATACCTTCTACTACCCAATACAAAAATCAGTGCTTCTGCCATCACTGATTATCACGTCAAATACCTGAAGTTTGCAATGATTCATATACTATTGCTATGCAAAATCCTTTCTGCTGTATATAACAAGTCATAAACAAGCCTTTCACTCCGAGCTAGGTCTCGAAATTGCAACCCTGTGTTTTGTTTCCCGTGTAGGTCCCACTAGAATGATACACTGTCTCCAGATATGAGAACTCTACCACTTTCTTACATTTAAAGGACTTCCTTCATAAACCATCTACTTTATAGCAGTTTATACAAAACAATTATTTCCATTTCAAGTTTGGATAAATGGTTGCCCTAGCCAGTCCCAAAAGAAGGCTACGTACCTTGTTGTTACCCCCAGCGAGTTCTGAAGTTTCCCTGTATAACTGCACTTTCAATTCTTTCAATGTTAGGTAAAGAAGGTGAATGATTATTTTCCATTCATTCAGAATATTTCAGCCACCTACCTATTCTGTTCAGAATTTAACATGGGCGAAGCTTGCTAAAGGAACGGAAGTGCCATGTTTTCCATTTGCCCCTAACATTTAAAAAGCTTAATTTATTTAAGTTGGAAAACTACAGAAGCATTTTATTAGTACAGTTACTTTATTCCATCCCGACTCCTTATTTTGTATAAAAATCTTCAAGTGTTCAAACCTAAAAGATGTATACATCTTCAAACCATTAGTGAGGTCACCAGCTCACAGCATCATCCCTCTATACATCACTGAACATACAGAAGCCCTCTTGCTATTCTGAAATGCATAAATCCGTAACTACCTCTTGAGAAAATCTTTCAAACCCACACAGAGTGAAGCCTATAGCTGTATCTGGAATGAAATAACCAGCAATAATAGCTCTGTAGACATGCAGAAAAGACAGGAAAGCTAATGTCTTTTCTCATTTGGAAAACAATACAGTGCAGTGTTATTTTCTGATATCACTACTCAAATGCCTACATTGTATAAAGCGTACATATTGTGACCTTTTATTTTTCCTTATTTAGTTCAACAAGTGAATTGGGATGCAAAACAAGTTACAGAAAGAAAAGTTGTAAAGTCTGATCTCATAATCGCTTATCAGATCATTTCAGTAATTTGGTAAGTCATGTTAAATCTTCATAGATGCACGTTAGAAATGCAAGAATACAGCCCAAGACAAACTTTTTAAGTTGGATCAGTTTACATGATACACTGATGGGTGCTTAGCAGCATTCTTATTGTGGACCTTTAAAATGAACACATAACTGACATGGCATTTTACATTTTTTTATAGCATCAATTATCAATTTTTTAGACAGCTACCACATCAGCTGCTTTTCTTCAAAAGGAAAAAAAAAAGTATCCCAACCTGCATGGAATGTATTACTTCACGTGTTCTCAATTCTACTGTAAAAAGGTTAGAAAGTAAAAATGACAAGTAAGCCAAAACCATCTAAACATTAAATGTTTTTGTAAAGGTTCTGCTGTTGTAGGTTTCTTGCTAAATTGTAACATAGCCTTTTTATAACTCCTTGAAAGAAAAAAACCCAAACCTATACCGTGACACATATGAGGCCATTCTCCACATAGAGTTGCAGAGCTATTAATCAAAAAATTTTGTAACATCTCATTTGTAGTTACCGTGATGCTTGACAGTTTTGAGCCCCAATCTGATGGATAAAAAAAATGGTAGGCTACATTTTCTGTCCTGGTTTGAACACTTTCCCCTTCCCAGGTTTTACTCAAATACTTTCACCTGAACTTACTGAAGATATATTGAAACATTTATCTTTTGGGAGAAAGAGGGAAAAGCAAACTACATCAACTACATGCACACCACCAAGAAGTTCAGGGAAATAAACCTAACCTATTTAGTACCATTATGCAAACTTACAAATTCTTATCTTAATGATAGCCTGTATTTAACATCAGGCAATCAGATCCTTGTGTCTATTAAGCAACTGATACACTTTCTAACAGATAGTGGACTCTTACCATCTTCAATAACTTTTCCACACATTTTTAGTGAATTCATTCTGCGGATTAGAGAGCTTAGGAGAGAAGGTGCTTCCCTTCCTCTCCCTCCATTGTTCTCTACCTTCAAAGCTGGTAACATCGAGAGCAGCTCAGTCTTTGTCTGGGGGTCTGGTAGTTCACATCCTAAGTTTCTCTCCCCATCGCTGGAATATTGGAAGGCAAGGTTTCTGAAAGCTTTCCACAGTAACGGCCAGAAAACAGGCACAAAGTTAACAAAGGGGAGCTATCACCGCAAAGTGCCAGGTTTGTTTATTACTGGAGCAGATCAGTATTCCCCCAAATCTTCAAAGTTCAGATTTTTTGTTTAATAAACTGTTAAAAAAAATGGCAAATGGGCTAAGTAAGGCGAACATAAGCTAAGATGGTTTAAAACAAAACAAAACAATCTACAGACAAATGGGTAGTTCAAATTCAGACTCACGTGAATTAACAGGAAAACTAAAACGCAGTGGGCACAAAAGCTGCAATGATACGTTCATGCACTGGAATACAGACATTATAAATCTAAGTGAATTTAATTGCTGACATACCTTTCTCAGTTTTTTCCCCCCCAATCATTCCTTAAAGTCTACTCTAGCAATTAACAAACAGAGGTCTCCGGATGGCTCACTGAAACGTTTAAAGCTGGGGAACAAAAGGTTTATTTTAAAAATGAAAACCTTGGCTTGTACAACTCCAGACGTGAATCTGCTTTCAATTACTGAAAGTATTTCCACTTCAGTGAAAAAGGATCAAATCTTCAACTACACCATCTTTAGGCAATGAATTTGATTATATTAAGCTTTGAGAATACAGAATGACTTTGTGACACAACTGTATATTCTATACGTATCATTTATTATGTATACAAAAAAGAAGGAGCTAGCACTTTAAATGAGAAGCAGACAGAAATGTGGCTGCTCACAGCAGCACTGTACTTCCATACCGCAGCTCTGCTTTAGGGTTGTTTTTTTTTTTCAGGTGCCCACATAAATGTCAAAGATTACACGAAGCTTTAAATGAAGGATTTTACAATCCTTTAGAAATGAACCTAGGCTGATTTTTTTTCCATACTTTTATTTGCATAATTTGCACTGTTGTAAAGTTACGTTTGTCTTTCTAGACTTTCGAACCAGCACAATCTCTTCCACATCCCCCCCCAGCGCAGCAGGTATCGCAGCCTCCAGGAAGCATAACAATCAGAAGTACTTTATACTTTTCCCATTAGACAAGCATAACAGAGTTAGGCGAGGGAGCTCAAAGGCTTACACTCTGCAGCCAGATGCAACGCCTCAAATGCAAATTACGCAAAAACTTCTCATTTCTTACATCTCCGATTCCGCAAATCGATCCTACCGCATCCCAGCCAAACACCGGGTCGGGCTCTTTTAGCAGCAAGGCAAGAAACGGGAGAAAAGCGGTTACCTCTCGGCTTAGCAATACTACAAACACAAGACTCGCAGTCCCCGGCTACCCGGCGGCTCCTCGCAGG
>NW_008795127.1:750141-803839 GCF_000699145.1 Aptenodytes forsteri | reverse complement strand
GAAACGGCCGTGAGCGCTTACAGCCGGAGGTCGGCATCTCCGGGGAAAGGCAGAAGGATCCTTCCCGGAGAGAGCGGAGGGCAGAGCCGCCGCCGCAGCCCTCTTTGTACGGCCGTCACGCGGCTTACAGGCGGGCGAGGGGCCGCGGCCGCTCCGGGGCCGCGCGGCTTGCAGGGATTTATCGTAAAGCAGGGATTTTCCGTGACACAAAATAAACTTTATCTGCAGCACTCCTTCCCGCACGAATTGCCAGCGCAGCCTGTAAAGCACTTACGGAAACGCCGTTAAGTCGGTACTTCCAGAAGGCGGGTTCGCGTTTGGATACGCACGCCTGCTTTCTATCACTAAGCGCGAGAGCCGCGCTCCCCCGCGCCGGCTGAGGAGACCCTCGGCAAAGCAGGGCCTGGGCCAAAGCGCAGGTGTTCGCGCGCAGATGTTACAACCGACCCTCGCATCACGCGCCACCTGTGCTTGAAGGGGAACAGAAACACCTCCCCCTCCATTTACCACCTTAGGAGATAGTTCCTCTCCACATCTATACGGGCATGAACGTAATAAACTCGGCTTACTTCAAAATACTCTACTTGGCAATCTATAATGGAGTCCGCTCCTAATGAAGCCCTTGGGGTTGCAGCCTCATCTGACTGGACACAGAATCGGATGCATTGCATTATGCATCACAGCTGTCAGATAAAGCTATCAAATAATAGAGACAAAATACAGCATTCACATTACTCACCATTAATTTCTGAAATACTGTAGAGAGCCAGAACAACTAGATGCCTACAAAATATGCAGATACAAATGTACTCATTCAAAATAGAAAATCCTATTCTCAGCTGGTAATCAAACTTAAGTGAGTGCCTCTGTCTTTAGTAAAAGAACCAGATTTTTAAAAATTTTTTTTTTTTTAATTACCCCCTTGTGGAACACGGAAATCCTTTAAATGTTTGTGGGAATGATATCTCCATCTTCATTCTTAACATCACTGCACAAAGAACCTTCTTCTGAGTTGGCTTAAAAAGTACAGTGATACATAGTAATTCCTACAGAAGTTCTCATACCATGCTTTTTTTCACCTTGGAGCTTTGCTGATACCAACTAACCTCAACTCTCCTCACCTTACCACAACGTCCGTACAGGCCAAGTTATCACAGCAGCTAACCAGAAGCCACATTTTGCCAAAAATCAGATCAAGATATTGTTAGTGACTACACAATACTTCCAGGGAAGATAATGCCATTCTGGAATATGTTTCAACACTGTTATGTAGAAGACTGCAATAAAAGCACGTATTTTAGATGTATTATTCATAAGAAGTTTAATAATATGCAAAAAGCTTACACCATTAGTGCTCATTTGCAACTTCCAAGAGAAACAAAGACTATACAGACTGAAATAGTAGAATTCTGTGAAATGGGGGAAAATAACGAGCTAAGTAGCCAGGTCCCGATGAGGGCAGTCTTGGCTGACAATGGGGGAAAATGCTGAAAAAATGCAGAAGTAATAGCACTAATTGAAGCTCTTCGAGTTAGATATGCAACAGACTATGTGTGCTTTGACTTAGTGCAAAGGAGAAACTGTAATACAGTCACCATTGACTGATCCTTTGCTCAGACTTTCGGGGGGGTTGTGCTGAAAATTGGAAGCTTTTTGCAGTTCAAATTCTGGACAGACTCTCACATCTGCGATAGCTGCAAGACCAGCCAAGAAGAGAGGTATGAGATGAAATCATGAACTAATATAGTCAGTTAAGGAAGCAAGTCTCTAGCATTGCCACAGTAACACTCGTATTCTCTGTGTCTCTTCCAAGAGATCTAGTTGTAATAAATGGAGTATTAGATCACGCAAATACTATTTTCCAAACTGCTTGAATGGAGTACCTCTGGTATCAGCACTTTCTGCCATTGAAAAATCTACTAAGTAGGTAATTAATTCAGGCATATATCCTTACAGATCTTGAAAGAAAGAGGAATGGGAACGGGATGCTTGGAGTCAGCTCATGCAGAGCTCTAGAGCTCTTTTGAGAATTACTGCCCTCAGAGGGCACCTGTAATTGCACCCCCTCTACAGAAAACTGCCATGGGCTTGTGCAGGAAGCAGGACATTGGGTCCTCCAAGAGCCAGATGCTATGGAAGGCAAGAAGTATTTAGACAACCCCTCTTTCCAAAAGAAAGCTACCTTGCCACTACCCACCTATATGTTCTGTACCATTTTTTTACAAATACATACCACCATACATTGACTATCTGAAGATTGCAGCCTATCAAAAAAAGTAGGATTCTGCCTCTGTTCATTACGCCAGTGCTGACCTTCTTCCTTTACCCAGCTGCCCCTGATCTCTCCATCCAGGAACAGATCTGGATGTCACTGCAGTGTATCCTCTTTTCATTTTCAGCCAGCTGCAATGGAATTTTCCTTTGCTTTGATGCCCCCTGTGCTGCGATTCCACTGTCCCATTAATGCCAGCACAAATGATTTATGAAATCTATTAGGTGCAACACTAAAGACATCTGAAACATAGATGTTTGCTTAGGAAAATACTTATAAGGAGTAGACAAACGTGGGTGAAGCAAACTCCAGCACAGACACCACACTTTTATGCCAACATTGCTCACATCCAAACAGTAGGGGGGGGGGGGAGATTTCCTATGAATGAAACATATATGCTAAGAGAGAAGCCCTTTTTTTGTTTTAATTATTTGGTCAGAAGGATTATTCCAGTAAATTATGCAGAGCATTAACCACTGAATTTGAACCCATTTTTAGTCAGTCTTTATTAATAACTCATTATAGTCCTTTTTCTTAATGTGGAATAAATTAGAGCTGTGTTAATCCATGCAGCTATCTGCAGGTACATTTATCACTATGGTAGCCACTTTCACTCTCCTTACTGGAAGCTGCATTTCACAGGCAACAGAGACTCATCCCCTGCTGAACTCAAGTCACGGTGGCCTTTTCAGGTCACTGGCAGGGTCACCTGAAAACTTACCATTTTTTTAGAGGACTGAAAGGTACCACACAACTGGCCTTGACACATGTGAACGAATTTCTCTTTCTCTCTCACTCTCTCTGTCGTATCGCCACAATTTAGATCAGTGAAAAAAACTGAGCTGGAGCCTTGCTGGTATAAAAGGGTGAGGAACTGCTAACAGGATGTTCTTTGTGGGAACTCAAAGCTTTTGGAACCGATTCCTCTTCCCTGATCCAGAAGAGCTCAAATTTTATGGCCTTCATAGCATGTTGCATAGTTCATATTTTTCCAGAGTGTATGAAAACGGGGGAGAATTGTGAATGTGGTTAGTTTCTGGAGGCAGGGCTTTGTTTCAGCTTTCAAACTGGCTGGTTTGCATTTGGTTGAGGAAGGAAGGTTATTGCAGCTTAGTCACGATGATTAATTTTTACATTTGCATTTGAATTTGTGTCAGGTTTTCAGGAATTTAAAGGTAGTAACAAACAGACATACTCTCTGTAAAAGATAAGCATTATCACA
Source organism: Aptenodytes forsteri (assembly GCF_000699145.1). Taxonomy (NCBI): domain Eukaryota; kingdom Metazoa; phylum Chordata; class Aves; order Sphenisciformes; family Spheniscidae; genus Aptenodytes; species Aptenodytes forsteri. Next base: position 800,345 of record NW_008795127.1, on the reverse strand, counting down.
GAGAACTGACACGTCAGTAATTCCCTCACTTCAAGCTGATGCCTGGAAAGGACTTCAGAGGTTACACTGAAGGTGACTTTGGGTAGTCATCAGACTACAGAGTCCCAAGTACGAGTAGCTGTGCTCCTTGCAGCACATAATGATTCAGTCCTTACTATTATCTTCTCTAAGCATCGTCATGCCAAAGTAGAAAACTTTATTATGCCTGTTTTTAACACGGCAAATGGAGGCACAAAGCTGACTTGTCAATACCACAACAGTAGTACCACGGGAGAGGGAAAACCTGATGCCTCAGATAGTCTTCCAAGGCCTATCCTAATCGCTGAACCTTTCTTCTTCCCATCATCGAGGTAATAATTTCAGTTATTTGTCTACATTAATGATGTCCAGTGACTTTTATTAAAAGGGAACAAACACCTTTTTAGCCCAATACTAATTCACTCATTTGAATAGTAGTAGCCTAAGTGCCCTGTTAAGACACCCTATCATAAATAGTTAATTAGTGTTACAGCTACTGGTACTTAAATGCTAGGTGTACTTTAAAGAAATACTGTTGTCTGCATGTGCATTACAAACAAGCATGAACAGAGTATCTACATAGAAGCCAAAATTGCACAGCGTCAGTACATCACTTTGGAACCTGTTTTTCTTACGACCCTACAAAAAAGCAGAGTATTAAGCTATGAAATTTAAACACTGCCTAAGAGAAAGATTTTTGTCAGATAAGGTATCATTTATAACAACAACATATATTCTCAGGTCTGTTTTACAAAACAGACTTAAGCAAGTAAAATATTTATAATTTAGCTTTCCAGTTCCTGCTGGAAGTGTATTAAAAAGGCAAATTCTTGTCTAGAAATAAAAGTCTAAGAATACTATCTGACATCAAGAGGATTAGTAATCCTCTTGATAATGTGGATAAAATGTATAATGTGTTCCCATGAGAAAGCACACGTGCACAAATATATTTACATGTAGAACTTTTTTTTTCCTTTTCATTCACATAGATAAAGCCTAACTTTATTTGTTGTAACACCTTCCAAGAGCGTATTAAGAATTTTGCAGTTTTGGATCAGCATTTCACTGAAAATACAAGTGGAAATTGTAAGCAATTAGATGAAAATGGGGTAGGGCAAGAGTTATAGCAAAAATATAGTTCTTTCAAAAAATGATTGAATTATGACACTTCTCTTGAATGTAAGTGGATAATATGTGTGGGTTTTTTCCCTAAGAAGCAACACAAACCCACCCAGTGTATATTTGTACTGTGTATATTTGAGTGCTGTAGATTAATATACTGAAGTAAATAACATTGCTCTTTGACAAATTTCCCAGTGAGCTCAATGCAGTATCAGGCCAGGTAAAAAATGCAAAATATTTTTGTATAACAATACCTAGAATTTTGCTGTTTAACAATACAATGCCCTGCTTAGAATCATCCTACTCTACACTAATTTCTGTCATAAATAAAGGTTTAGGAAAATACAAATTTACAGTTGTTATACAAATTGAATATCCTGGTCTCCAAAATCTGATGTATTGAAGACATAAATACAGATCATGACGCTTTTCATAGTACTTAGATAGTTTTAGTTACTTTTTCACTGATACATTCCTGTGTTCGAATGCAGACCGTACCAGTCAGCCAGCAGACTACAGAGAAAAAGGGCACATATGCTTGGAATGATTAACACAGTTCTTGGAAAACACACAGCATACATGCTTTCCTTATCTTACAGTACAGCTAAATAACGAGGAGGAAGACATTTTCATGAAATTTCTGGGGGATTAGATGATGCATCAATGAGCCCTTTGAAAAAAATAGTTACACCCCCCCACCCCAAAAAAGGTTAATCCCATTCGTTTCAGAAGAACTACTATATGTATAACAGTAGTAAGATGAAGCAATAAAAAATAATACTCTGATGTTTTCAGGTCATTTTATCTAGTTTTTGAGGAAAAGGCAATACTATTTTAGGAAAAAGTTTAAACCCTTCACTGAAGAAAGAAAAATCCAACTATAATCTGAGCCTTATATCTCTCTCTGAACTGAACTCACTATGAATTTGAATCCTGTTTCTATGTTGCGAGACTCACTTCAATGCATCATCACACTTCAGGACCCTAAAGAGAAAACTATTAAAGATCCTGAAACATGCAGAGTTGTGGCACCTTCCCCCCTTAATTTTTCATATTGCTTTCCTATTTTTTCAGTAACCTCTATAAGCAGCTGCTACTCACCAGCTTTCATCTGGAAAAGAAGGTAAAGAAGCAGTTGCTTGCACAGCTAATGCTCAAAACTGGAGACTGAGTGTCTAATCTTCATAATAAGCAGCTTCCAACTGACTAAGTTTTGATTTACATTTAATACACAGCTATAAATCCCTCTGGATTACTGGATTTTTTTTAATTAAAAATTTACACTTTTGTCAGAAAGAAAAAGCAGAAGACATTTACGGCAAATGAAAGTGACATTAAAAAGTAACTGGAAAAAAAAGAGGTCAATTTGGTATGTAAACTCATGACATACAAGACATCTCATAACAAACAAGGTATCTGAAGGCTGTTTGAAACAATCTATTCAGAGTAAAATAGTTTTCTATAGAGGTCTGACAAGAGAATTGGCTTTCATGAAAAAACTACCCTATTGTGAATCTCTTAGAATTGGTAAAGACCACCAGCAGAGCAATCCTATTGGTACAAGAGAACAAGCTCTATGAAAAACCACTCTATTCTTCTTAATAACGAAGCTGGAATCTCATACCTCTAGAAAAGTTTAAGTTGTATTCTGATCATCTTAAAAAAAAAAAAAAGTTCAAGGCACTTCTCTGAAATGACATCTTTAAAAAGATATCTTAAAAACAGAGGCACCAAAAAAAAATCAATATCCATGTGATTCTCACAAAAAATATTTCACATATTTCTTGGAATAAGCAGTATACCAATCATAACAGAAACTATGTGGCCGAGACTGTGGGTTCAGCTGCAGCTGTCCTTCATCTTCTATTTTGTCTTTTTATTGTAGGGTAGATGACTGAAAACTTGCTGTATCATTTTGGTCAGAAATTTCTTTTTTTTCCTCAGTAGAAAGAAACCATTTCTTTTTTCCTAATTACAGCTTCTCCTCCCTCCCTTTACATCATAACTCCTTGGGGAGAAAAAACACAACCACCAGAGCAAATTTTCCTTTTACACAGTTGCTGCTTTGGCAAGATCAGAAAAAAGTGTCATCCTTTGGGTAAGTCTGTCAAACAGATTTCTAACATACAGTTTGAGAATGTTCATCTAAAAGTACTATATCTGCACTTGTGTATGCTTATATGACATTTATTGCCTTGGAAAGGTGGCATAAAAATTATTTCACACTACTCTGACACCTGGTGTGAGCCATATCCCTGCAAGTGGTCTATATACAAAATGGTTATAAAAATTATACGTTTAAAATAAAATAAATGCTTTCCAAAATATTAACTTGGCTTTATATAAAAACAATGCATAGCAGGCTGCTGTTAAGTAGACACCTTATCACCTTTTCCAGAAAAAAAAAAGAAGAGATTTTCGTAAGCCATAAGAATAGGGATTACATACACCTTATGTACACTCGGAACTGCGTACATGAACAAACTTTCCCGTGGTACGCATTCAGGCAGATGATGAATGCCTGGTGATAGGTGGGTTGTTAGGCACAAGACTAAGTCCTGTAGTGCATATAGAATTGCATTTATGGCACACCTTGAAGTGATTTATTGGATATTAATTCTCCTGGAGAGCAGGTGATCATTTTCCACATTCAACCCAACACACAGTATTTGCCAACATGCCAAACTGCTAGTGAAATAATTTTACTTGATACCAGCAGACATGGCATATTCAGAAACAGGGCGTAGACACTGTCAAGAATTTAAAGTTACCATTTACTTAAGAGGGGAGGAAGGAGAAGAAAAGATTTCTTCCTTCATTTTATTCATACTTCAGGATTTTCTGATGTGCCCACTACATTTTAGTGAGCCTGTTGACCTTGTGCTCACACACAGAGCCATGAGTCTGTACTGGAGGTCTTACAACCACCACTTGGGCTCGCCTTACTTCAAGGAAGGCTAACCATCGCACAAGTTTCCAGAACACTACATATTATGGAGAAGTTATCACATGTAATAGGCCCTAAGGTCTTTCTTCCCACTACCACTTCTCCGTACTCCATTTATCTGCTCGGCACGCCACCGCATAGACCGCCATGGATCCACATGTGTTAAACAGCTTCAGAAATCACAGAGTTCGGCTCTGTCATTCAGTTGCTATTTTCACAGCAGCCAACTTTATCACTATCATTTCCTAATTCCATCATCTAAATGATTTCACTAACCATGCACTTCACTAAAGACCTTCCCACAAGCACTGCCAGATTTGCAAGCTCTGGTGTTATCTGCCAAGAGAAGGAACTCAAAGGCCAGCTGACTTCTCTTGTACAAGAGCCCTTAAAATGTGAGCAAGTGGTAGAATATTCAGCATAAAAGGTATTTCTCAAGGAAAATAAAGAAACTAAATATACTATGTATATACTGAGGGCACACAAAAGCCAATGGCATGACACAGGAGTTTTTAGACTGTTGATGAATCAGCACAAGCCACAGGAAAGGGATTTCACCACCACCACCACCACCTTCTTCCTACCCACCATATGCTTACACTTTAAGAGCAAAGCATGCAAAGTGAAAGCCTAAATGAAAACCTACACAGAAGAGTAGAGCCACATTTAGGATTGAAAATGCCAGTGTGACTGGATCAGTTCTGAGGCCAAAAATCTGTGATGGTCAGAGCTGAGCCTGCTGGAGAAGCATTCAAAGATAAGCGTTCAGTAAAAATGCAGCTTTTATTGCAAATGTCCTGAAGATGAAATCAAGTTTATAGAAGCTGTCCATAATATTGGTAAAAAGGCAGATATAGCATTACCAGTGTCTCAAAGAGTTCACTCTGCTTTCTATAGCAGTGTTTCCTGAAGTATTTCCCTGCACACACACAACTTGCCTTGGCTTCCCCTGCCATCTATTATACTGCAAGAAGCACCGTCAGCCCTTTTTCAAGAATCTGGAAGTTCCCATACTTAGGGATTACTCTTCCCTCCTTCCCACTTGCTAGGGATGCTTGTGCTTCATTAGAGTTGAAATACTCATCTCGCTGCATTTGCTCAGTACTTGGTTGAAGTAGGCTCAAAATAGTAGAAGAGTAAGGAAAACAGCTTGTTCTTAAAATTGCATGGAAAATGTATGCAAAAAAGTATTAATTTTATTACAAGAAAGATCTCTATTCCACATTTAATGTCTCAATCCCCTTTTGGTAAACAATTTATTCTCACATCTCTGTATCCACCACCCAGAGACCCAAATGCTTTTTTCTACAATGAGGATGATCTACGCATACACAACTCAGTCATCTATCTAGGCGAAGACAGTGACTGTTGAAAGAGGAACTTCAGGAATTGCTGCTGTCAGTTCATCCCTCCCTCTCCCCTTTTCTCCTCCCCACCTTGAATTGTCCTTTCTCACCTTGTCCACCTACCTTTGTGATAACTTTGTGGGGGAGGGGGGGTGACAGAAAGTCTCCGGTAGAGCTCTGTCCTGAAGAGCAGAGTACTGACACTGGCATTCATTTTGAGACAAGCCCTCAAACGTGGTATGCCAGAATCCTAGATTGTAGGTGGATCTACATGTGGCCTCCCAGAAGTTCTTCCGAAGTTTCTCAGGAGCCAGTGCTTCCTGCAGCTGGACCACAGACACTGAGAAAAGTACTCTAAGGGCTATGCAAGGGCACAGTGGTTCCTACTGTGATTGCTGGGCAAACGTGCAATGGACTTACTCCACAGAGAATTCAACTGGTTGTGGTTCTCAGTTCTCTATATAAAGAAAAGGGATCTGTCACTATCCAAGTTACACAGGACCTTAGCTAGATGGAGAGTGCTTAGGCATGTAATTACATGATTTCAATACCTCATCTAAAACTATTATACTCTAAAGCCTGGCACAAGAATTTATCAGCTGAAGTCCATCAGTATTCTTTGCCTTTTTGATAACACTCATGCTAAGATCCAGCACAAGGGTCACATTGCTATTTAAAACTCTCCTGCACCAAAGTAAACAAACCAGACACTGATAGATTTGCTGAACTACCCTGAGGCAGAAGCAGTTTCACAGACAGAAAAAAAAGAGATGGGCAAAGCAAAAACTGCTTGAGAGAGAGAATTTTGCTCCAGGTTTTCTAAATCTTACAATCTATATTTCATTCTGGAAAACCCTCAATTAATAAAGATATTTTTATTATTATAATAGGGTTTTTTTTCCTGAAGTATTCAGAAATTGATAAAGTTGAACCTCCTTCTTTGCTGCAAGTTCTTGCATGCTGATTAAACAAGTTAAAAACGTGTCCCACTACGGAGGAACAAGGCGGTACTAGTAGCAACAGAGTATTTTAAAAGGAAACAAAAACATCCAAGAGAAAATCTATCATACCAGTGTCTGCAAATCTGAAGCACTTAGTGATGAATGTGTAACTCCCCCTAATGGAGGCATATTTGAATTTATCTTAAAAGAAAATGTCAATAACTTAAAATCCTAATGCTCAGAATAATAATAATACTGCCGTATCACTTTCCCCTTTCTGGCTTTTTAAGGAATCTTTTAAGGTATGCATCTGTGATTTACAGTAAACATTAAACTATTATCAACACAATTTTCTTAATGAGTTTCATTAAAGTAAAATCTTAAATATACGTGCACTTCAGCATAGTTCTACAGTACACACTCAGTAGCCATTAAAATTCCCTTAAATTACCTTCTGTCAGTCATTTCAACTTCTGTTTTAGCTAAATGTTTTCCTGTTTCTTAAAAAGTCAGCAAATTGCTATAAAAATGACAGTGACAGGCCACAGTGGTTTTGGTTGTGTGGTATAAAGAAACACTTCTTATATGCACAGCTGCTGGTAATGAATGCAGCATGTTTGAGGCCTGATCTTGGACAGTTTCCTACATTTCTGACTGCAGTTTCCTTGGCAAGTTTTCTGGGACCGTATTATCTATATGTCCCAGTATTTCAGCCAAAACTTTTCAATACAAGAATTTGGCACTGTGCACTGGTGGAATGGCTTTCAAAAGTCTGTCCTCCCAGAGTTAACAACTTTTTAGGAGTCTTTGCCCTAATTCTCTTCTAAGAACAATTTTTTTTTTTTTTTAAATGCATCATTTTCTACATAACCACTCTGTAAAATACAGCAGACAGATTAATTTTTTATATAATAAAATCACTACTTGTGAAAGATGCCAGATTGACAGCATCAGAGGCTAAAATTACATTTGTCCACAGCCCAGCTACAATAACAGCAGCAGCAATGCAGTCATTTTCAGAGCTCTCAAATTTGAGCTACTGCAACTTCTAGGGTAAGTGAATAGCTCTGGACTTTGTTCTGCCCAGACTTCCGATAAGCCTGGATGTTGTTATAATTGGTCTGGTGATACTGTAACTAAGTGGTATAAGTAGGACTGCGATTAAACGTTGGATTTTACACAGGTCATACTCTCTGATGGAGGCATTTAACCTATCTCCTCCTAGTGGTGAAAGATTCTCTTACTCCGCTACCAAAACTAGTCTTTAATCTAAACACATGGGTACACAGATTTTCTCCTAATACAGACAAAACGCAAAAAAGAGCAGCAGTCTGGAATGAAGCTATGGGTGTAATCCCAAATGACTTTTCCTAGGTTTTGATTATGTATTGGAAAGGAAGTTTAGGAAATTTGGTGCTGAAGAGTTGTTCTCTTTCATTTTTTTGGTTTAAATGGGACCTTATATATTTTCTGGTTTTCTTTGCAGGAAGTAGTCCCTAGCAAAATATGCTCTTAAATAGGACTTACCCAGCTGTCAAATTCTACTCTCTAATGCCAACAGAGTGAGATTCAAAACTATGGATGAACATATGTTTAAAATAATTACACTGTAAGGCAAAGATAGACACATTCTTGTATAGCAAAAAGGACAAAAATAAGCTCATAAGCAAGAAGGAGGACGTAGATAAAATAGATCTATCTGCACTGTTAGTCATCATACAGAAATATTTCTAACATCACATAAGTACATGGGGACTTAAAAACGAACTACTCGGAAGCAAAGATTAATGTTGCAAACCAGGAAATGGGGAGAAGGTATAGGGGAGATCTAGAACTATAAATGAAGTAGGATAAGCTACAATTCACAGAGTGGAGCCGGGGGCAGTAACAAGAAAGAAGTAAGAGCAACAATTAAGAAAGTACTTAAGAGAGTTAAAACTTCCCTGAATATTTTGCTGCCCAGGATTTCTGCTTATTTTATTTTTAAAAGGGAGATAAAACTAAACACCAGTAGCTGTACAGGCAAAAATACCAAATTTTGACATGCTTAATCTCACGCTGGCTCATTTAATGTAATTTTAAAAAGTCTCTATCAATAATCTTGTGACAGAGTAATTGCTGCTCCCCCCCCCAAAAAAAAAAAAACCAACAAACAACCCACAACAAAACAAAAACAGACTCTCTGAGATAATGTATTTAGCAAGAATCAGTCTAACCATGGTTATGGGTGTTGAAACGAGGATTTTCACATCTGTCTGGTCTGGACAAACTGCAGGGCCAGCCATGATAGAGATTTCCTTTCCAAGTTCCATTTCTCCCCTAACGGAAAGTATTACTGAGATTTGTTTTATATGTTTGACAGAGAGTAAATTACATAGATACATGAGATTCTCTGAAGATTTGTGATCCTTGTGAAAGAGGTTAATGTGAGTCAGGGAACATCGGAGTTTAGGATATCTAAGAAATACAGATGCCGTCAGTATTGTCTTAAGACAATAGCATGATTTTGTTTGTTAGATTTGCTTGAAAAAAATCTTTTATATTACTTCTGGGATTGCAGTCCAACTCCAGTACACAACTCTACTGATGCCATGTTCGTGCTTCAAAATATGTTGAATCATGTAGTTGATTATTTAAAATCACCACTTGCTGTTCAGCACTAGTTGGTACAATAGCAGTTTTGCATTGTGGGAATAGTTTTTCCCTTTTTCTTCGTTTAAAAAAAGAAACATCTTTCCCTCCCACCCTTCCAAACCCTAGTACCTACACCATATAAAGTACAAAAGCATGAACATACATAATTAAAATGCTTTACCTCTGCTAAGCATTGCACCAAAATGGAGATATCTTTAAATAAAATAAATACAATCTCATAGCCTATTTAGGACATATACAAAGACTACGTAAGTCCACAGGTTTAAACAATGTATATGATAATATGCACAGTGTAGCACTAAACCGATGGGTTTACAAAGTCACATACATTGCCCTCTTAAAATGCTTCCAAGACGATGACTGTAGAAAAACATCAAGAATTTGATCCCTCCAGCTCACGAGGGACATTGAACAACTGGAGAGAGTCTGGTGGAGAGTCACCAGGATGATTTAAATATTGGAGAACTTGCCACATGAAGAAAGGTTGGAAGAAGGGATTCATGCAGCCTAGGGAAGAGAAGGCTCAGAAGGAGCTAATCACAGCCTCCCAACGTCTAAAAAGTGGTTATAGAGAAGATGGAGATAGTCTCTTCACAAGGGTGTGCAGTGACAAGACAAGAGGCAACGGGCCCAAGCTGCTTCAGGGGATATTCTGTCTGGATATTAAAAAAAACTTCACGATAAAAACAATTAAAAATTGGAGTAAGTTGCCCAGATAAGAAGTGGGATGTCCCTTGGTGGAAATTATTTCAGTCTTGGCTTGAGACACAGCCTGGATCATCTAAGGCCCTGCTTTCCACAGAAGGTTCGACCTGATGAGCTCCAGGCATCCCTTCCAACCCTGGCCTTATGCAGTTGCACATTCTCAGTTCTCCATGTTTTGTAACTACAGGAGAAAAGGCCTCCCAGCTAAATCACCATTTCTCATCCCCAAATTACCATTTGTTCTTAAAGTACCTTGCCACAAAATACCATCCCACACACACGCGAGGGGAAAAAAAAAAAAAAAAGAGAGAGAAAAGAGGCACTTCCTTACTATCAATATCCTTTATTTGTTTACCTACATACTTTCTTTTACACACATTCTTGTGGTGCTCATGTGATCCTAGAAATGAAAACTGATTTGGAAGTTTTGTTTTTTTAAAAGATATGGTGCATTAACAATCCTACTGTATTTGTGCCTAGAGTGGCAAAATACAGCAAAATAAATCTGGTTGTGAACCAGAAGCCTACATGCAGAGGCTACTGTAAATTCATACAGAACTTACAGAACATCCTAGATTCACCTATACCTCTTTCTTTGTGCTTTGCTCAGTTGCCAGTGAAAAGTGGTAATTTCAATGAAGCATATTGACTGTAATAATCTGAATGTTCACTTTATTTCTCTCTATATATATAATAACATATATAAGAGTAACAGTGCACCTTCTTGATGGGTAAACCTACATTTCCTGTGAATAGTATGGGAAGCAGGAGGGAAAAAAAAAAGAGAGCACATGGAGTGACATATGTAGAGAACTAACGACACCGTATGATTAACTGATATAAACAGCTAAGTGAAACGCAGCATAAATTAACTCAGCTCTACTGGTTTAGAAGCACATACAGGTGCATAGCATTTGAGAAGAATTCTTACCTCACAGTACTGAGAAAGCTCATAGCCAAATGTGTATGACTGCAAACACTACTCCTCTCTTTTAAGTCCCATTTAGCTACAAATAGACACTTAAATATATATACACACAGAAATATATACATTTATTTCCAGAGTCCAGGAGTACCCATACATAACCAAGTATAAAGGGAACTCTGCTTGCTTCGAGAGACTGCTGCAATTCCTTTCCTCACTGAATTACATCATCTTTTTTCTTTTCTCTTCTGCTATGGGAAATCTACTTGAAGCAATTCAGTACCAGCAGAAAAGTCCTCCCACATGAAAAGTTTTGTGTTGATAGGGCTGTATAACCTCATGGCAAGGGCAGAAACACTTTTGTAGGTATGGTGGCTCAGGCCTCAGGCAGAGGTAGGTGAACATAGGATCCAGAGAAAATAGGAAGATGATACAATTACATTGGACATGCTAAAGCAGTTGGCTGCCAGGCTCAGAGGGTGAGCTCAGATTTCTCTATTCCCTCCTAAATGCTCCATGACAAGGTAAGGAGGATCCAAGCTCACCCCAAGCCTTCGTATGGTGCCTGGACAAACTGGCAGGGTCTTACCAGTGTGAAGTCCTTACACCAATGATACTAACAGTTGTGTAAGTAATGACTATACATCACTTTAACACTTTTGCAGAAAATGAAATGTATAAGGCAATAATGTTTAATTTTGAAATCGTAAGAGGAAAGGTTATATTTGTAGCAGTGTCTTTATTCATGGATTTGTTACTTACTATAGACCGGACACAAAAATTCATCACTAGCTGAATCGTATTTTATATTACTAATTTTGAAGTTACTGATTTTGTATTTATTAATTTTGAATTTCAGACTTCAGATAAATGGAAGCATTTAGTTCTCAAGAACACAGAGCTAGAACATTCAGTTTTCCAACTACAAAACCCGTCATGGTGTCAAAACTTAGAGAAAAGGCAAGGATGCTTTCAGGTGAAATATAGGTAATTATTGTGGCTTGACAAAACTAGCAGAGAAGAAATAATTTGTAACATTATTTCTTTAGTAGGACTCTGGAGAGTAAGTGGCTATCTTTTAAGTACAGGACTCAGTGCACATCCCAGCAAACTCCACAGACCCACCAGTAAAATTGTTTAAACAGAGCTTACAGAAGGACAAGTTTATTTTTAATTTGATACACTATTTGTTCTCAGTTATAAAGCAACATTCTTATTTTAACATAATATTGACCATTGATTTCTAAACCTGGGCCCGCAATTCCAGATACCTGAAAGTACAATTAGCAACACATACTCCCTCCTTACTCAAACTTGTGATGAACCATGAAGGAAACAAAGCAACTTTTATCAATCTCACAAATCCCATGGCTGCTTTCAGGTGATGCAGCATTGACTCATAATTCATCAATGTATATGGGATGACTAACCTACAGTTACCTCACCTCTAAAATGGGTGTTCCAGTATCTGCCTAAGGACAAGGAGGTAGTAATCTGGAAAGCTACAAACTTAAGTATTAAAAGCTAAGTATTAAAAGCTTCCTTAATAAGAAAGTTAAAACCATAGCTTCCAACGAGTCTATGTTCTTCACCCTCCCTAATAAAAGATTATTTTCTGGATAACCTGTTCAGAAAGCTATGTTATACCAGACGAGGCTAGTGAGCTAGACTAGGCTGAAGTCACTCACTCTTTCTATGGCTTGAAAATTATAACTGCACCCAGAATAAACAAGCTAGCGGGATGAGCTGCTTTTCCTCAGATCTGTCCTGACACTGTCAGATTTACCCAAAGCAGATCAACTCCTGCACAAACTCCTGAACAAAACCTGTGAAGTCCCATGCATTGCTCACACATATGGGGACGTCCGGGTAGTTTGACAGCAAGCCCACTCAGCTGGGAGCCTACGTGGACATCAGCAATGCTAAGAAAGCTTGTGGAAACAAAGGTGTCGTTCTGAAATATCTGAACGATGGTTAAACAGACACAGAAGAGAATCAGTAAAGGAAAGAGGTGAGTGACACTCTGGAGCAGGAATAACTTATGTCAGATGTAACTGCCCTGCTCCCTCCTGTTTAATGGCTCTTACCTGCCTGATCCGAGCACCACATCAAAATGATAAGATCTACCTCTTCTCTCTAACTTGAGACCCAGTTTCTGAAGCCTGGGAAAATACAAGTGGAACAAATAAGTGAACAGACAGTGCATTCCTGTTATGCCTTGTGCCCTCTTAGGAAAGGGAGGTCAAATAAGAAGGTACAACAGTACAACGAGCTACGCGTACTACAGGGAGTACAGGGGTCTTGGGGACACTATCAGGACCCAAAATAAATTTACATTTAGTTTTGACGTAGATATTTTGACAGGTTAATTATTTATGGAAAGTCCTATTTGCACTTTTAAATTTTGGTTTTGAAAGAATTTGTTCCCTTCTCTGCCTCACAAATAATTTTGTAATGTAAATATGAATTGCAATGAGTAATGAGAAAGTGCAGGCGAGCACAAATTAGATGATGTATAAACTGAATCAGACACTTCCAGATTCTTCAGTAAACCTTAAGCGGTTTCATATTACAGCTATGCCAGTGTAAGGCTGCCAAAAGGGGAGGTCCCACTTCCCACCCCTTGAAGCCATGGATTCCTGCCTGCCTCCCTCCTCCCCCCTTTTGTTAGATCAGCCTGTGCAGCTGCAGGGTGAGTTGGTTCAGCTGGCTGGTGATGTAAGATAATTTTTTTCACGGTTAGGATACAGTTCCATTAAAGTTGACATTAAAGTATTTAGTGCTGCTGCAGTTATGTCCATCTTCTCCAAAAACCTGCCTCCTGTGTTGTGTCAACTGTGCGCTTCGTCTGACTCTGCAAGGAGCAAGTTCAAGCTACTAAATCTTCAGCAAACTATTCAAAGAAATTGGGGATGGAGGGGGTGGGGAGAGAAGCAGGGAATAATACTCTGCGGCCTCAATGGCCTCAACTAGATCATTAAGAAATTGGATGAAAGCCTGCTCCAACATAAAGGAATAACAGCCACCATGTAGCAAGACTCAGGATCAAGGCAGTACCAGCGTAGTGTACACTAGCCTCGACCATCACCCCTGGATCATCCAGTGAACCGACACGCTCTGTGCCTCTGTAATTAAGTACTAAATCTGCAAAAGAAACGGCCACAGCATCTGGGTGGACTCAAGTGGGATGGGATCATCCCCTTCTGATGCAAATGGATATTGGATTGGCTTGCCTATCTTATGAAGCCTCATCCTTAAAAATAAACTGTATTTTCCATTATAAAAACGTAGGGGAAAAACTGTTATATCAATAGATCAAGAAAACATCAATATGCTTCAATTCAGCTTTTTTTTTTTAATCTTTTGAAGCAGAGATTTGGTACGTTTATATTTTATTGGGAGAAGAGGTATGGAAAAGTAACATCAAACAGCTATTTGTTGGAAAAAGCCAGTGGCCTTAAGAGTTTTTTCTAAGGTGGTCATATTCATTTATTCAACTGGAATAATTTTATAATTAGTCAAATCATGATTTATTAAGCCCTGTCTGGCACAGGAGTTAAATCCCATAAATAGTTTAAAAAAACAACAGTGAATCAAAAGAAGTATTAAACTGAACTAAAATAATCCTGAGACAGCTGGATCATGAAAAATTGTTCAACTCGGAAAACATTTAAAGGTTAGAGCTCTATTACAGGTAAAAGAAAAACAGATCAGACAGATCAAAAAAAGATTAATATAGTGAGTACCTAGTTCTTCTTTTATTCATTTCATTTTTACTGTAAGACCACCATTTTGCAGATGGTCTGAAGTATCACATTCCTTACCATCTCAAAAGACTTTATATCAATTATTCTAACTTTGCTTCTAAAAGAACAGCCTACAGACAGCTGCTGGAAATAAAATAGACATTATAGACGTTTCCTAGTGTCTTCCTTCATTAAGTTTTTAAAATAAAGAATGCAATTGTAACATGGCGCAAACCTGCCAAGGTTTATGGTCTTGCATATCTTGCACACTACAAATAGAAGTCAGACTCGAAGATATCACTGCAAGCACGCAGAACACTGGCCACGGAACTACCATTAGTTACATTTCTAGTTTAACTTGATTTTTGGAGAAAACATCATGATTAAAACTTCTGGCAGAGATGGCTTCAGTGGTTAATTAGTCTTGATGCTAAAATGCAACTGAATGTTAAATGTTAACGTTAAAATTCACATGAATGATTCCTGCATTATTCAGTCAGTTATTTTGCCAGAAAAATAGCCAGCCTTGTAAAATTATACATGGTCAGTATAGGTAAAGCACAGGGAACAGCACTGTCTTACTTTCATTTCTTTAAAAGTTTTCCAGTGTTAGACAACTTCATAGAAGTCAACATTAACAACTGCAAGAGCTCTTCAGCCAGCTCTTTTAATATTCTTAATGGAAATTTACTATAAATTGGCATCAGTGTTTGCAGTCTTTAACTCATTTGCTTTATGTCTATGTCTTGTTTCACTATGTATTTTTGCACTCCTGAATGAAGTTATCTGGCCATAGCGCTTGAAAACATCCAGTATTAATAGCTACAATTTAATATTTCCATAGAAAAAGTAAGTATTTTATCGTATGATCTAACTGACCTCTTTGCCTCCTCTTCCTCCATCCGAGTACAAAAGATAAATATTTATTGAATACTTCAGCATTTTCTACCTTATTCTGGGGAATTCTTCTATTTTTGCCTAGATTTGATTAACATTGTTAAGATTCCTTTCATTCCTTTTCATTTTAATGGCCAACATCTGCCCCATTAAAGGAAAGAAAAATAAAACCCCACCAAACTTACTGGGCATGGATTTCTCTGTAATTTGTCCTGCTGCCCCTTCAGTTTTCTGACTTTCTTAGCTCATACATACTCATTATCATCAAATTATGCTCTCCTCCAGTTGTTTTTCAATATGCATCCTCTCAAACGGATTTATTTAGCAGGGCTTTTTGTTTCCTATCTAAGGCAGTTTGCAGCACAAACCTGAAAGAATCATCTCAGGTTTTGGATTTGAATATTTTTTTGAGTTTGTAAAATGGGTTTTTAATTTACTGAGAGATTTTACATTACAGTTTTTCACACAGACAATATTTCCTGGTTTTTATTTTTCTCTATTTAACAAAGTCATAAATTAATCTGTTCACCCACCTAAGCCAATATTAACTGTGATTTTTTTCTTCTTTTTTAGCCATCAATACGATGCTTACTAAAGAATTTATTGCACCAATATTTCAGTTATCTATAATTTTTTAAATGTCAGAGTCGTTTTAGTACTGACAGCATAAGACATACAGAACATAATCTTTCCATTGAAGTCCCCATGATAATACAATTTTTTTCCACTTATATATTATAGGTAAGTTCTTAAAGAGTCACATTGTCCCCTGGTGTGATTTTATGTCATAAGATGCTCGATCAAGTTCAACATTGAGCGGGTTTTCAGAACCAACCCCCAAATACTTTAACTAATGCTAATATGTTCTACTAGGTAGGGACAAAAGGGAGAAGAACCCACCTTGACCATACAATGCACTCTTTCAATAGAAGCATATTATTATCAAAATTGTGTAAAGTGAAATAAAAACAAGAAAAAATAAATCTGGTTCAGTGTAACAGTAATTTTAACCAATGTAATAAATAAATTGTCTTGCACCTTGCTACAAATATTTGCACGCTGCGCTGTCCGTTACTTGACATATTCTATAATCAGATTTTAGTTCTCTGTAAGACACACTCAAACTCAAAAGTATAGATGTTGCTGTAATAATGTTGTTACCAAAATGCTATTTGTACTCTCAGCACCTTCATTTTTCTTCTTAATGCTTTATTATCTTTTTCTTCTGCCTTTATTTGATGTAACTGAAGTGTTTTTATTTATAGACGTTCCCACTTGCAAATTTTGGAAATGTTTGTCATTTGTCTTTAATGTAGGTGAACTCTACTTGTGATTTCTGTTGGAAGTACATTAGCTTCTATACTCTATACTGAAAAAGTAATGTGCTTAAAATTAGTTTTCCCTACATCTTCAGACATACCTGAATATCATTATGACTACCAGCATATATGGGCTCAATTTTGCCTTCAGAGGTCTAATTAATTGCCTTAAACTGTTAACAGTCCACGTTCAAGTACGACATGGCTTTCTTACAGTCCGTCTGCAACTACTGTGTCAAAATGTATTTATTTGTATTTATTTATTAGTGAAATAAAGAGAATTCTAACAGAATAAATCAAACATAAAATGCAAGATTGTATTGCCATTCAAAGACCTGGCAAGTGAATGGAGAGATGAGCACTTCTCCCCCCAAATTATTAGCAAAAGTCGTTTCACATCAGTAATTTACTGCTGTTGGAAAAAACTGAATGTGAAGACATTTTTTGTTCCACTTCTCACTTCCTGCTTTAAAAAAAAAAAAAGTCTACATGTTAACACATTTCAGACAGAGTCTTAGCATTTCTCACTGGCATCAAACAGATCACTGCCAAAATGATGAGACAACCATGCAGTCAAATGTGCCATCAGGCTTGAAAATCTCTGCGGTCAGCAAACTTTGTTGTACAAAAAGGCTGACCTTTACTATCTTATTTTATTTTTAAAGAAAGGTTAATTTGGAGACCTGTTAACTCACACAAAAATGGATTTAATGAGGTCTTTCATGCTTCTGGACGAGAAGTTGATTTATGGGTTGCCACCAGTAGGTGCTGAACAGAAGAGAGTAACTTGTTAACTTTGACAATGTCAAACAGGTTTAAATTGAATGAAATGACATGAAAGAAGTGAGTTGAAAGGCTACAGATTGTTTTACAATGCTTTTTCACAACGCATTATTCACTAGTAATGATTTTAATGACTGGAAAAATATTAGGTACACTAGCTACATGGGTGCTAATATCAAAATGTTATAGGACTTGATAAAAAGGGTAAGGGTGTTTTTCATTCTCTCAGTATTTATATGCTAGCTTTCATTAAATTTCTATATGGAAAACAAATCTCATTTCTCGGTAAAATCAGTGGGACATTAGCAATAATTATTATATAACTAATATGCAAGTAACTATGGCAATGAAAAGATAATAAGAATCTGCAACTCGCATCTCAATTCTTGAATTTCTTGATTACTCTGTTTTCAGAAACCAGAGCAGGTTTAAAAACAAACATGCTTAACAAAAAACTTACTTTCAAGCATTTGCTACCGATTCTGTAAAATAGGGACATTTATTACAAAAACATTTTTTAAATTACACATCTAAGGATGGATGTCTACATACGGATGCTAAAATACCTGACCTGGCAAGTATGCAAGTACCTCTGAGCTCCAAAACATCAAAGTGTGTTAGCACTATGCCATACCTCTTGACAAGGTCTATTAGTCTGGGTGAAGCTCCTGGCTAATGCAGACAGACTTCTGCACCCGAAGTGGCAAGACTGCAGAGTGTTGCTTTTTAACATGCAGATCTATCAGCTGGGGTCAGTACAAACTGGGACATTTCTGCTCTTCATTGCTCAGTGTAAATAAGCCCCGTCTTTTCACCAGTTTCTCTGAAACACTGCTACCTTTATTTTATTTACCTATTACAAATATTATAGTGACGAAGACACAAATCAGACTTAAGGAAATGTTTGATCTTAGACAAACACCTAGCAAAATAACCCATGCTGGAATAGGTATGTGTCAAGTATGCCTTTCTGCTGAAATAGGGCAGACTGGACCAAAATAAGCAGGGATCATGCAGGCTAACCTCACCCTCACCGCACAGATCGTGGAAAAAGCTGTTGCTATTCTCTCTTCTTTGTCTCTTCCCTGCTTTTCTTTGTCTTTTCACATTAAGTCTGGCTTATGTAGTTCCATTTCAGCAAGTCACCTTTAACCTTCTGATTAGTAACCTGCTTGCTCTGTCTATGACACATTAACAGAGCAAACCCATGACCAAAGACAGATATAATGGGCTTAGTGGGGAGGAAGCTACATAAATGCTTCCACATTGACTTGCTGCCTCAAAAATATGATGAGCATATTTTCCTTTCCTTTCTTGTAAAGGAAAATGGGGTTTGCAATTAAACTCAGGTTTTCTGCAATTTGCTAAGTGTATGCCTGGAATTAACAGCCTGATAATACTTGGAAAAGAATGCTTCTACATTGTGAAATAGCAATCCTTCCTAGTTTGAAAAGTTTGGCTGATTAAATCACTAAGTTAATTTGAAATCAAAACATTAAAATACATTTTTCCTGACTTCTTGTTCACATCCTTCAAAAACACAAACAAAATAAAACAAACAAACAACACACTAAAGATTTTTTCCTGCTCTTCCTGGGGGTCAGAAAGTTGCATTAGGAAAGAAAAAAGGAATACTGTGCCAACTCAAGTCTAAGGTACCCTCATTTTTCAAAAGCATGTAAGATTTTAAAGGGGAAAAAAAAACCCCAAAACCCACTTTTGCCAGTCCACTGTACATATTGTTCCCACTCCATATATGACCCCCGTACCATTCCCCCATGTCGCAGTAGCCTGATCTCTTGCTTCCCAAGCCCATGACATCCCCAAAGCTTCCTGCAAGTCCCCGCAGTGCCATCCACCCACGTCCAAACACACTACAGCCATCCCGCAGCATGTCCCCTGCGTTGACACAACACGCCCTTCATGCCCACAACTTCCCTTAGAGCACCATGGATAATCATTCCACCCCAAACATCGTTTCTTGGCCCAACCCCATATACGTCCCCACTCCCTCTTTGAATCAGGGTCACATGCAGCTCTCAGTAGGAAGAAGCTTCTCTGAGCAAGGATCACCAGATATCACAGTGCTTATATCCATCTCAGACAACCTTTGGTGTTCTGGTGCTAACGAGGGAATTGCACCACCTTAATACCTGATGATGCTCAGACTTGTACCCACCTCGGGTCCCTAACTTTTCTGACAGACTAGGCTCACTGTGGAGTAGATACAGGGTTTTTACCCAGCAGTACACAGAGTCCAAGTCTCCTGAGGCTCATTAAGGGGTAACTTAGCAAATCAGCGGCTATATCACAGTTGACAAATACACAAAAACTGGATTTTGGAGACCTTAATTTCTAGAAGAGCAACAAGAAGTCTTCACCTTATGCCCTAGTTCACAGGTCTTCAGCCCTAATGGACTAGAGGACTACACCACATAAAAATAAAATTGCCAGAATCATCAACCATAATGAGAATATAGATCTCCAGTGGAAATCTGTGCCTTTAAGGAACTGCAAGTACTTCAGATATAGGCATTTGATTGGGTTCACGAGGGAAAAAGATTAACTAGGTGCAGATAGGTCTATAAAATTACATGATAAAAAAAGGTGTAGCAGTGTCTGGCCCTCTACTAATCAATTAGCATGTTAAACAGTTTAAATATTAAACTTCAAGTACAAAAATATTAATGTATGAAAAGCCAATTGGTTAGAAAAAATAGCTGAAAATTAACTGGAGGGGGGAAATAGAGATATTACTTTATATAATGTATAAGCATCTACCGTTCCTGACAGTGAACAGAAGATCTTAAAAGATTACTTAGGAGTTCTTTTATATCAAATCAGATTTCACTTAATAAAGATTTTGTTCACACAGCTTAGGAAAAACATTTTTAATGTGATTTTGTACTGTATTTAAACTGCCGTGAAGGGGTCTGGCGTTTGGATCATGCTTCAGAACTTCTCAAATGTCTCTCTTGGTGCTTTACATAGTCTCACAATGACCATTTCTGTTCAGATACTTCAGGAGTCATAAGCAGGTGTGTCTGAGGGTATCTAAGTTCAGTTTGTAATTCCCTCAGTTAAACTCAGCCATAAATACAAATGGTAACATCAGCAGCATGGTGGGCCAGAATCGTTGGTGACTAACGCTGGTGGGACCCAGAGAGTAAGCAGGTACAAACACCGGGTGTTACCAAATGAGGAGGCTTTCGGAGCCAGGCAGATCAGGCCCAAGAGAGAAAGGAAGGGATGAGGCCATAATGATTCAGGCCCAGGGGCTGCCAGCTGTTGGGAAAAACAACTGCAGAGCTTTCTGTAGGTGGGAGAATTACATTCTGGCTACACGATTTCTCAGAATATATTATAGTTTTCTAGACTGTTAGGGTAAAATACTAAAACTCCGTCCACTATAAGCTGCAAGCTGCACTTCCTGCAGCCTTGCTGTCAAAAATATATACTTGCATTTTGTAAGAATAACTCACATGGGGAATGGCTGGAAGAGACAAACTGGGAAAACAACTAATGGAAATTAATTCCAAGTAACCCCTCTCCTGATACAGGTCAGTACCATCTCAGTAGATTGGGTGTGTACTGCCATTGCCATCCAGAGTTGAACCTTAGCTGCAGCCACTAAACATCACAAATGTTAAATTAAACTGTATGCCACTATTAATATTTTGGTCAGTTGGTAATTGGAGTGCTCTCTCCCTGATGCTAAAGGGGAAAGCAGCAGTTCCTTACAGCCCAAATCTGATTTCTGGCCCTTCCCTGTATAGGAAATACAGATTAGCAAATATTTTAAAAAAAGTATACAATATTACTACAGTAAGGATTGTGTTTCAATATGCTTACAAATATGAGTAACTCTACTGTCACTACTTTCACTTCTAGTTTGCTGTATCTGTAAAACCTGTTCATGTCACTAGTTTAGAAGCATCCAAAGGATATACTCCATAAACATGATACTACATACACAATAGTTGTACAAATATTTTGAGATAAAACAGCAGTTCTTATATTCATCATTTTAAGAATGAGAAATCCGTAACTGGGTAAGGGCAAGGGAGACAACACGTTTCAGATACACAATGTCTCATCTTAAGCCATCAGATGCACAAACATGTGCTACTCATTTTAGAACAAACTAATGTCTAGTGAGTATCAATACAGCCTGACATAAATTCATACAGGATGAAGAAACCTATAAACTATGTAACTATGTAATAAACATAACTCTAATAACCTACCAAAGATTCTTTTCTTCCACCTATCAAAGGTTAGTGTATTCTGGTGGCTAGAGGCCAGCTGATTTTTTTTGAACTATCATGATATAAAAGTCACTTTCAGAGAAGGTATGTGTAGTTTTCAGCCTTTTTTATTAATTTTTTTTTTCTTCACAGAGCCTTAAGAATTTTCCTGTGAAGATGAAGATCCCTATACAGCAAATTTAATCTTGCCAAGCTACCTTTGCCAGGTCCCTTAAAAGTCATCTGTGGCCCCTAACTGAAAAACACAGACTGCTGAGTGGACTCAGCAGTCCTGAGGGTACATTCTAGGAGCAGCTGAACTATGGGAGAAAGCCTTGGCTGGTTTTATTACAGCTTGGCTTTCAGAAAAGAGTATTGTAAAAACAGAGCTAAAACAGACCTTACCTAGTGCGAGGGAGTGTTAAGGAGGAACCATGCCTAACGTTGTCTTATTACAGCACATCGACGAACACACAGAAGGTGGTAAACTAGCATGGGACAAAGCTTGCCTGGTCACTACATGCCTGAAGCTTCACTAACATCCAGTCTGGTTCATATGTAAAGTTACACCATGGAAAACGTCACTTCCCCAGCAAACTCCCCAGACAACAGATTTAAATTTCACTAGTAGGAAGGAAGGAGAAGAGAGAGGAAAGGAGGAGAAAGAATCTCACGGTAAGAAATGTGCAAACTAAGCTATGACAACACAACATCATTTCCCATTTGCTCCTATATTCAGCTCTATGTACCACACATGAACAAATATTACAGAGAGCAACAAACTTATACATTTGCGATATAATAACCCACTGTATACTTGCCCATATTGACAACTGAGGGTTTTAACAAGACAGCAGACAAGAACTGCAAGCTAGAGCAATCAGAGACATCTTAAAACAGACACACAATACAAGCACGTATACACGTATTTTATTATGCACCTACTCATGAATTCCAGCTGTCCTTAGTTAGGAGGCACATCATGTTATTTTCAGAGCAATATGGACAGTCATTCTCTGGACTCTCCAGAAAGGCTGTTTTATATCCTGTCTACTCAAGACACTTACTAGGAAAAACAGTATATGGGCACGTGTCTGTGTGTGCAAGGTGGAGTTCAGGCATTTGAAGGGAAACATGAACTGTTTCTAGCCTATTGCTAGATGGCAACAAACTATGGAAAATGCATAGGAGGACGGAAAACAGTTAATTTTGTCCCTATCAAATATTGTCACTTTTGATACTTTCTTGAATAACACTACTTTCTTTGCCAGCTGACAGTTGCCTCTTGATCTCATTATATTCTCATTGCCAGTACTACCCACAAGCAGTGCCTCAAAATCATTTAGCTTCACAATGTCTTATCAAAACAGTGTTTCACAAGTACTTGCAAGAACCTGGTCTACCCCCTGGTATTTACAGAACTTCAACACAAAACTTGGAGACGCCTCTCAGAGAAAAGACCTACTAGATTTCATACACAAAAAGTTGATGTTTCTGAAGCTATTAAATAATACCACGGGCCCATAATCTTCTCCCTTCAAGGCCATAAATCAGCTTGTCTTAGAACACTAACAAATGAACAAGGAGCCACTGTACTACCCTGTGAAATAACAGACCCCACTGTGAAACAGCAGACTCACTTCTCTTTGGCCAACAGCTTGTGTTAAACAGCATCCAACAATATGGTATTGTGCAGGCTAAAACCACTGGTATGGTGCAATTTATAAACAGGCAAAACACCAATTAGATGCTTCTGGTAAAGTATGTTAGAGTCCTACCTATGCACCACTTTAATATTAATATGATAGAGCTATCTAACATCTGTGTCCGGCACTACACACTGAGCTGAATCTACAAATCTAAAGCCTCATGGGCCACTGAATACTTTACAGAGAAGTTGGTACTTAACACAGCTGTGCACCACTGACAAACACATCTTTTAGTTTAAGAGAAACCATCTTTCCTAAACCTCTCAAGAAGAAATCTTGTGAGTTTGAACTGCCAGGTATTCCCACATCAATGTGTGTGAACGAGACACTTCACGTTCTCCTTCCTATTCCGAGTTTAACATCGCCTTGAAGTGACAGTACAGTCCTGCACCTTGGACTTCGTAAGCAATCTAGCCATTCTCTTTTATGTAAGAAATTTAAAATATGGCACTAGTCATGGATACATTTGCATGCTGGAGAATGTGTTCCACACAAACCTTTTAGAAGCTCTCTCAGGTATAGTTGTGGTTCTCATTGATTGCATGCTTTGGAATATGGAAAGATTATTTTCTCTCCCATATGCAAATTACTCTGTGATGAGGAACTCTTCCTTCCACCATGCTTTTCCCAAGATCTTGGGAAAACTGCTTCTAAACTTCGGTGATACTCCTTTAAATGCTGACAGACAGCTTTGCAGTTGGAGATGGTGTCTGTTCTCCTGGTGCAAGACCGAGCGTGGGGGTTCTGGATGTAGTGATAACGCAAATACAGGGAAGTACTTTGCTACCAAGCCTTACTAATAAAATCCAAGTTGCCCTTAGAGCTTTAAGCCAGGGAAGAAATGCTTGAAGAATTTCAGTGCCTGACATTGAATCTATCAGATCACAGAGCTGTTTTTATTGCTTTAACTCTCAAATGTACTAATTGACATTTTATGTTGCAATAACAAATGCAACTTATGGCTACACACGTTCAAGTCCCGGACTTTCCCTGGGTAAAGATCTTTCTAGTTAATACTAGTGCTATGAAATAGATGATAACAAACTAGATGTTATAGTGACTGGAAGATGTGTTATGCCCAAAGGAATAAGATTCAGGAACTAAGACCAGCAAATACAAATATGAAGTATAATTGAGTGACGAAACCAAGCATCAGTATGACCCCATGGTTCAAACAGAGCTCCACAAATAGTGGATTTGAAAGCCACTCCAACAAAGAAGTATCAGACATGTCAGAGAAAACTGTTTGGAAGTGTGTAGCATTATAGAAAACCACATGCTAGGCAAAGATTGGCCCTGCATCAATAACTTAGAATTGAAGACTTCTGTCCTTGGTAAAAATCTGTGTTCTGGTTTGAAGATTGTAACGTATGAATAAGAGAGACCTCCATGAGCTGAAATCAAACATATTTTTCACTACAGAGTCTTCAGTTATCTAAACCCAAGTAATATGTACAACATGAAATCTGTGTAGTTGTAAAATCTGATTGCAGTCTCCTACAGAAAACGCAGCAATCTTGTCCTATGGGAAAAATAATAAAATACAATGATGTTGAACATTTATAAATGACCTTTCCATTCATAAAAAGCTAGGGGTCTCAAAGGAATCTTGCAATAAACTTGCGTATGAGTTTATCTATAATCCATCATGGGGAAAAAAACCCCAAACTAAAACCCTTCGAGCTGGGAGAGTACTTTACTAATCTATTGCAAGTCCAGTGGAGCAGAAGCCTGCGTGTTCTAGCTGTAATATTTCGCTTCACCAGAACAGCAAGCTGCCCGTCATGGGTCACATACATTGCTTATCAACAGAGGAGTGTTGGTTCACATTTATATATATCAGAAGTCAAATCTCCAGACCAGTGATGCTTTTTACTTCCAAAGTTGGACTTTGAATTTTATGCCAATCTAACAGACAAAAATGTAGAACAATGAAAAATAAGGCTAGTGAGTATGTGATGATGGGGTTATTAATTTTACGGTGCTAAACAAAAAAATCTAGACAAAGGAAATGAGCAGATTAAATCACTTTGTAATGAGAAAAATCAACATTTAAGTGAAAGGGGTTTTTTTAAAATAAGGAAAATTATTCCAGCCAACTTTTCATGTAATTGTTGACTTTATTACCCTGTAGATTAGAGAACGTAACATGATGTTTTTCTCATCGTTGCCATTTCATCTTCAAGCCCAGGATAAACATTTTCACAAAAAAACCCACCAAGATAATTTCCTGATAATTTGTGGTGTCTACACCATGACACTTATGCAGCAATCTATGTTACAGGGAAGTATGTACTTAGGGAGCACGTGTAGCTATCTAAGAATGTCCTCATGCAGGATCTAATTGTATCAGAAGATATTCCAAAAAACTTATTTCAAACACCAAGGAGAAATTTTTCTTTTAAATCTGAATTACTCCATGTTCTACAGCTGATTCTTATGTGTAGTTCTCCATGAGATCAAAAGGAATCTTGCATGAAGATAGGTGGATAGTTTAAATAATAAATCTCCAGCACAAATACTGGAACAGACTCTTGATCCCGAGAAAGGATCTTTTGCTTGTACTTTATGTTGACTTCGATGATGTTATGATGTCAACAACAGCCAAATGAATTAAAATATTCCTTTGGCACATGCAAAGATTTTGGCTAAAGAGAAAAAAAAGTCCTAATAATATATGTATTTTTTAATTCTATGCTCAAGACTATTTGGGATTCTAGTAACAAATCTTTGAATATAATCACATCACTTGTCACCAAATTCAGAGGAAACTGGATGCCAGTTTTTCATAACTAAGACAACCGTTCACATCCACATAGAAGTTACTTTTTCAATCACACATATGACCAGCCATAGAGCATTTCATACACGTTATTTTCCAGTAAAAACCATTGCCAAGTAAGCTTTCATTATACTGGCACTAGAAATAAACAAACACATTAGCAGTTTAAAGCAAACTGTAAAAGGTGTTGTATACAACACAAACATTTTACTGGCATTAGGAAAAAATGTTGAATATCAATAAGCTTCAACTCTCAATTCAATGAATATTTAAAGTTCAAATGTATTAAGATGGTCAGTTTAAAGAATCACTTACATGAAGAAACTGAAAAGAAAGCAACAGTCTTGTTAGCTAGCCTGAATATTTACAGACGTTAGCACTTGCACAGTAGCTGTATATACGTAGTAACCATATCCAGATGAGATTTTGGCAGGCAGGCAACCAGAATTCATGCATCTTAGTACTTATATAAGTGCAACACGGTAAAAAGCATTAATTTAAGAAGCCAGCCTAGGATATATTATTCATACTTAAGACCACAACCCAAATTAACCACAACCTTAGAAACAATTTTGTCCTAGTATCTCTAGTCAGCTAGTTTCACTAAGCTCATCCCTTTAACAAGTCAGTAACTTCTGTTTTGAAAAGTGCACCAGAGGTATACTTCCCTTGTGGACACAGACAGACTGAATCACGAACAAGCTAATAAGAGGATCCTTCTTATGCCTTTTATATGGCACAGGTGTGATTCAGAATCAAACCTTTCCAAAGAAAGTGCTTGAAAACAGATCGCTGACTTTCAAGAAATGTGCTCTGACAGACTACCACATTGGACTTCTTTTGGCAGGTCTCTGTCAGCCTTCTTTCTCTATTGAAACTGTTCTTCCCTGCATAAACAAATTTTAGTTGGATGTGAGACTTGTACCAGACTCCTCCATATCCTGGATGACTGCCAGAACTACTGAGACTCCAGCAGTCTCAAATGTTCCTCATGAGATGAGATACCTGGGTTCAAATCGTTTTGGAAAGAGAGGGGTTTAATACATACACGTATTAGATATATTTATGTATGTACAGGTAACCTAATCATCTCTAGTTAGGTTTTGGGGATCCCAAAAGACGGCGTTACAGAGGACATTTCCTTCTCCTAATTTTGCAAGAAAGTGCAGACATGCTTGGAGCACTCAAATCCAAAGGAGAAATTCCTTTATTACGAATTTGAATGTTCAGGTGTCACCTTACAGCTCAGGGCGCAAGTTCCTTCCTGGGTATTACTTCTGCAACACCTTTTTCTTTGGCACTTGCTTGGCTACATGACTGACGCTGCAAAATTGCTTAGCCTTTTGCGAATATCAGTATAAGACATCTGTACAGGCAGTGTAATTAATACACCCTTAGGACGCGTAGGCACCTAACCGGAGGCTTTTAATGCCACCCAATGACAGAGTATCCATAAGTCAGATGCGGGAATGAGACTGGATCTCACTTTTGTCCCAACTCATATGTAACACCTATTTAATCATTAGATACAATTTTAAAAAGCAAAACCACATTTTCACCTCTGGAGCTACCTCTCACTTGCTGAAGTTAATCATGTGCTTTTGAAATCCAGAGGCTCTCTCTTAACTTGCAGATAGATTTAACAAAAACCTCCATACCATACAAAATGCAATGCCAATTTAGAAACCTTATATAAAACAGCACTAAAGCTAAGAATCAATAGCAACACATTTCCTTCCTTTAGCTGGTTGGTAGTACAATCATAATGCTAGTTACAAAACCTGCAAATGCACCTACCTACTTCAACAGCTGTGCTGCTTTTCACATTCTGTATATAATATTCTTTGAAAACACAGGAGGTGTTTATACAGTTTGTACAGGTGACAATCATTAGAGGCAAAATGCTCTTGCTCCTTTCACCAGTGCAGAAAACCAAAAGCTTTGTAAAACCTACGCTTGCTCGCTAACCGTAAGAGGAGAGTGGTAAGGCAAAGGTCTGCAAGGGACCTTGCACCTTCCTGGGGGCTTTGGAGCAGAGCCCTGCAGCGGTGCAAAGAGGAGCCTTGCTGCGGGAAGCCAGAGGCACTGAAACACGAAGCATTTCTCTAGTTGAAAACCATTACCGTAAACAAGGGATGTGGTGACTCTGCAGACTATGATCTGGTCTCTGGGGAAGAATCCTCCCCTCTTACCCTGTTCTTGTTTCTTATGGACCAGCTTTGCATGAGGGACCATGAATTTCAGTCTAAAAGTTTAAAATTTTCCTCACTAAGCTTTTAATGGGTTAATTTTAAACATGGATCTTTTCTGTAGAGGGTTCAATTCCACATTCTCCCTCCTAGGATGCTGAGTATATGCCAACCATTTATCCATTTGTTTCAGAAGTGTCATATCAGGAATAAATCAATGTGTTAAGAATTGCCTGATAATGTTGTTGTGGGATTAATCTTACAGAATAGATCATCGGCACGACTACCTTTGGCATTCTGTGTGCACATTGTTCCATTTTAAGCATGAAAAGCCTCTTAATGCCAAAGTAGAAGAGCCATATATTGAATGATCTGCCACCATTCAATATTTAATCCTGCAATTGAAGCCACTAAAGGGATACAGCAAAGTAACAAGATGAATGAATTGTGACCTTAAACTTGCAAAAAGACATCCCAAACAATTTATCTTTCTGGCCCATAGTGCATCCTGTGGCCAATACTCCTATCACTCCTCTGCAGTTCAGGATCCGTAGGCTGATCAATGCCACATTAGCAAAGTACCTGAGAAGACAGTTTAGGAATTCAGACAATCTGGTGCATATGCTTTAAGAATATTCTGGGTCAATGTGGCTTATCTGTAGCCGAAAATAAAGGCTCCTTAATGAAAAATCAATTCCATTTTCACAAATGCATTTCTAAACAACAGTGGCAAGGTGACTAGAAATAAAGCTTTTACTAATCAACAAAACACAAATAAAATACTCTGAAAATCAGATCAGCCCAAATAAATCATCAGATTGATGCAATTTTAAGACTTGCTAAGAGATTATTTTGCAATTTAATTTTCAAAATAAATGTATTGCTCCTTCCTTGCAAAAGAAAAAAATATCAATATAATAAGCACAAAGCGGTACCAAGACTGATGGGGCTGAAGGCCATTAAGACCTCAGAGGCCACCAACTAAGTAGACCCAAATCTTTTGCTCATGCCCTCTGTCACAACCAAAGAATTTTTCAAGGTACGTGCTAGGATTGACGTGGTAGTCCTAGCTAAACTGATGTACTAGCAAATATTCCATGATGCACTGTGGTGGGAGACACACAGGAAATAATCAACAACGAATATCACCTATTTACCTGCTGAGAATAAATCTCCCAAATCAGAGAGAAAACATACAGCCATGCTTGACTTCAAGTACAATTTTCTGTCCCTTTATTTCATGGTACGCAATTGTGCTTTGGAAATTAGCATCCTTACTCAGGAACGATACTTCTCCTGAATGAGACTATTGCTGTTTATTAATAAGGTGTCAGTAGTATTTATTAGCCAGTATAAG
The DNA here is from genome assembly GCF_000699145.1 of Aptenodytes forsteri. Taxonomy (NCBI): domain Eukaryota; kingdom Metazoa; phylum Chordata; class Aves; order Sphenisciformes; family Spheniscidae; genus Aptenodytes; species Aptenodytes forsteri. The sequence continues at coordinate 770,657 of NW_008795127.1, read as the reverse complement.
ACACAAATTCCAATCAGTTTCATCAAGGAAACATTCTGAGATCTCTTAATATAAAAACTGGTCACAAAAGGCCTGGTGTTTGGATGTTACCGCAGGTACTCCATCCACCCCGTCTCCGTAGATTAACTGACATAATTTTTAAAAAACTCCAGCAAATAGATCTTAAACAGGGCTTCTAAATTTGTGATTTTTTTTCCTCTCATAATAATTCTTGTGCATTGAATTAATTAAATTTTTTATCGAAAACTGATGTGGTAGAAGAGTAGGTAAGCCGAGCAGCCCAGAGGTGGCTGCACTTGACTGATTAAGATGAAAATTTTATTTCTTTTTCATGAGTGAATTTCATTTCTGCCCAGTTGCAGATCAATGGATCAGAAATGAACAGAATTAAGCATGCCTAAATCTAAACAGAATGTTATTAAAAATGACAAAACAAGAACAACTTCTTCAGTTTATAGTACTGTGATGCTGCAACATAAATAAGAAGGGACCAAATAATGTTGTTCAGCGTATATTGATCACTCCTGCAAGAGACGATGAGAACAGTATATGTAGACATATCCAGGCATAACGTATTAGTTAATGCTTACAGTAGTGGATTTTTTTTTTTTTAATGAATGCAGAAGTGCTTCATTATTGATACTAACTATCTATAGGTGATAAAACAAACTGCTGAAAAAAATTAGTTTCTTAAAGAAATGTATCATCTATTTCTATAAAATTTTCTCCATAGTATCGCATCTCTAAGGAGCTCAGCTAAGAAACATCAAGGTAGGAACATGATCTAAAGTCTACTAAATTAATGAAAGTCTTCTACTGAATAAGGCGAGATTGACTTACAACCCTTACAAAAAGCCAGGTAAGGAGGTCAGTTCTTCTGATTAAGATTTTGGGCTTTTCTAAGTTAACCTTTTTGTGCATAGGTAAATACATATCAAATATACTTTTTGTTTAATAAGACAGTACTTTTAAAGTAGCAAAGCTACTGAAGCTAATAAGACAGTACTTTTAATGGAGCAAAGCTACTGAAGCAAACAGTAACTTCAGCAAACAAAAAGTACTTCCCTCTTTTTTTTTTTTTTAAAAAAGGCATCTACATTTGAGACTAATTCACTACTTCCATCCTTTTTTGTCTGTCCAGTAATTACCCAGGGAAACTAATCCCTGATCAGCCAGCAGTTCCTCTTATAGTTCAGTCTCTACTGTACATCCGCATTTTTCCATTTTATTATGGCCCATTCAAATAAGAGAAAATGAGTAACTGGTGCTTTCTTTATAAGGCTCAAAGCAAAAATTTGCCTCAAGTTAAAAATTACTTTAAGTTCACATAGGAATGAGCTCTTCAACTGTAGTACCAAATTTATATTTGGCTTTGTGGATGTACAGTAGTGAGACACATGCTTGTAGGTGGAGTCTCATCTGAAGTTATGTTTGTTCCAACAGTGGTAGAAATCTATTAAAAAAAATGCTGGTTTGTAAACTTCATTCACAAAGAAAAAGGAGGTTGTTAAGTTTTGAACACAAAGAACAAATACGTTAACGAGTAATGATCTTTTACAGTTTTGTATTTTCATTTAGGTGTTTGTAAAGCCAATTGTTATTTTGGAAACTGTGGGAACCCACAGAGATACAATCTGAGTTTTAAAAAAAAGATGAAATTATTTCATTTTGAAGATGCATTGCAGAACTCTCTATTAATTGTGCTTTCATAATTTCTATGTTGGATTTGTTGCCTTTACAAAGAATAAAATCTCTTTATAGCTGCCAATGCTATATACTCCTCCTGGATCTAAACCAGATCTGTTCTCTCTGGTGAATTCCATCTCAGCTGCATCAGTGAAACACCACTGTGAACACCTTTGGGGAAGCAGTGAAGGGAGGAGTTTGGAGATGTACTTAAAGTTACCCAATTTTGTTAATTTACAAGCAAGACCAGGACACAATTCACTAATCCAAAGCTAGGTTAACTTTGCAAGACCAAAGGATGTATAAATCAGCATTTTCATTACTAAACCAAACTGTAAGCACAAATAAGGCTCCTAGCAGTTCAGTCAGAAATGGTCATTTCCATAGAGCCTCTTTGCATATTAGAGCTACACTTCAAACCTCTGCTGGAAAACCTAAGCCTATTCATGGAAATCCTGAATGCCTCTCAACTGCAAGACTTGTTCACTCACTTTATCTAAAGAAAATAAGGTATCATTCTTTACATTAGGAACCAGTTCTGTTGGATGTTGATAGCTATCAGGTTTGGTCTATTCTTTTTCTGATAGAAAAAGCTTTCACAATGCCCTCAGCCTCCACGGAGTCTAAATGCTGCTGAACAGATGAAAAATAATTCACGTTATCATATCCTGATGCTCAAATCAGCATAAAGTCTGCAAGTGCCATATAATCATCATCTCATCTTTTTAGCACGGAAGCATTGGTGATTTCACAGAAATAAAAGCAGTAACATAGCATGTGAAAATCTGCACGGCATCGTCCCCAAACTTATGGGACACAGACAGAGAGTGAACACCCTAGCTGGAGTTGGAAAACTTAGTCACATGAGGATTAACTTCTATCAATTCATCCTACCACACTATTTACCACATATTTCCAGGTATTCAGATATTCTTTGACTTATTTCCACAAACCTAAAAAGCCCATTTCTTTTGTTTCTTCAGCAGGAGGATTGTCTCCTCACTTCCCAATACCTATTGGTCCCTCCACAGAGTTTAAGTGGTGTCCTGACAGAAAAAAAGAGGGAAGGCACCGAACATTGTGAAAGTTTCTAGCTGACAATCTTTTTTTTTGTTTTTTACAAATGGATGAAGAATGAAATGACTTTTTTCCCAGCCAGTCTCTGATGCCTCTGTCCAAATTAGTATTTTATTGCTAAATTGAAAGAGTATCCTAATAGCAAAATTTTTATTTGAAGTCAATAGAAAAGTTTTTTTATTTAAAACCTCTCTTCTTAATAGCTTACTATTCATATTGATATTAATTTTTAGTATTAGAGGCAATATTTTAAACATACAGTAACGTCTGCAAGCTTATGTGTCTTAAATAAAACAAAGGAAACAGAGGAAGTCCATCTTCTCTCCATTGTATTATTTTACCACAAAAACCACTCGTGATCTCTATTTTTGGAGGTTTTTATGTTAAATATCTAAAAAAAATTATTAGGTTTTTTAAATACAGCACTATACTGTTTTTGTATCTGAGCAATAAATATTGCAAAGGTCCTAATTCACTACTGTACTACTCCAGCTTATGAGATTAATACTATTGAAAATAGTGATACCGAAGTTCTGTAATTCTGTCATAACTCTTACTCATAAATATGTAACAGAAAATATGGACTGATATTTAAATGGCTATCATAAATCCGTATGCACAGACAAGACTGCATTATGCTTCGATTTTCTAGAAGTGGACAGTAGAGATTAAAGAAACAAGTGTGAAAACAATCCCTTTTTAGCCATTTTTTCATTGTATTTATTCAGGGAACCAGAAGACGGAATTTGATTTCTCTTAGCCAGGAAATGCTGAAGTGCCACCACTGTTTCTTCATCATCTTTTTCTATAGTTGTGGAGAAGGTGGCCTTAGGGAGATTTAACAGCTTGGCAGAAGCCTACACTAACACATCACAAAGGCACAGGTGATGGACAAGAATATGTTTCCTGAATTTGAAGAGAAAGAGCTGATACATGTACACACTGCTTGCTGAGATAGAGATTAGAAAAGGCTGATATTTGTAATAGGTTGAAAAAATATCCGTAGCTAAAAATGCATATGAACAGGAAAATACATTGTCATTATACTGTTAATTATCATTATTTTGAGGAGGACATGATGTTAACAAACTCAAAACATGTTTCACAGCCCTGATTTAAAAAGCAGAACTTTTTTTCTTTCATAACCAGGTAAACCAACAATAAATTCTCAGAGGAGACCTTGGTAAAAAAAAAAAAGAAAAAAAAGGAAAAAAAAAGGAAAGAAAAAGCTCTGGCTTTCTTAAAGACTGTGCTTCTGTTAACTTCTATGTATTTACACTTCTCAGTGACTCAACAGCATCACACAGATAAAGCCCAAAGGAAATGTAGCAGTTAATAAATTATTAAGCCGTCCTCCTTTAAAACATCAGCACCGGGCAGTACAAAGGCTTGGCATGCCATGTCAAATGCAAAAGGATCTGCAAATCTGAAAGTTACCGGAGCTGGGGAACAGCTGGCTCTGCAGATCCCAAGGCCCACCTGGGATCCACTTACTACAGCCTGTCATTATCGCCGAGTTTAATGCTTATATAGTCAATGAAACATTAGATGAAGCTAAAGGATACATCCCCAAAGAATCTGACTTATGCTCTGGGAAATGACCTTTAAGCAGTCACCTTCTGATAGAAAATTAAGCTACAGCTCTCTGCGTCTGCAAAAATACCTTGATGTTGGTGATTTGTTCCTAATGGCATACACGCATTATGTTGGAACTATCACATACATATACCTATTTGTTTGGGTTTTCTTTGCATTTTATATTTTCACACTTCAGCACACCAGGAATTAGTTGCTAAAGTGATTAATTTAAAATTATTGCAGTCAGTGGTTTTTCAGTGACAACTGAAAGCCCAGAAATTAATTTGGCTTGTTTTAAAAATCAAACTTGCATTGCCTGTGGAAGCATTTTCTTAGCTCTTTATCAGTGTAACAACCAAACACATTCTCTTATTTTATTAAAAGAGCAATAGCCTGGTTTTGATGGCTACTATCATGAGAAACATGATAAAAAAACATGATTCCTTTTATGATCTTGATAAAGAAATTTTCTTTATTAGGAATAGGCCAGAGTGAAAACTATGAGTATGATACGGGAAGAAGTGTATGTTTGTGAAATGACATAGGAAGAAGTGGCACAAAGATGCAAACAAGCTAGAAACATACTTTAAAGCAGAACAAGTGAAAATCAAATCTTAGCATTGTGTTTCCAACAGACCTGACTCTTGCCTATTGCATGCCTAATGTTATTTGTTGGGGAAAAAAAATGTTTGTAATGTCGGCATTTCAGAGAGAACTCTTTCTCAAAACTAAAGAGATGAGAAGTTGTTGGCCATACCACAGCCACAAAAAAAATACCAAACCAGATTAAGTTTAGCATTCCCCCTTCCCCCCAATCTTTCTCAGCTTGGACACGATGCACAGGCTTCCAAATTTTGATTGCTTAGTAATTACTACCAGAGGAAAAAGAAGTGTGTCACATCCTGACAACGCCAGCAGCAGCACCAGCACATGTACTCATGCAGGAGAAGATTTATGTCAAACCCCAAATCCTCCTGCTATAAGGAAATGATTGCAATAACATTTTTAACAATGTTTAGTATTTTATATTTTGTAAGTGGTAGAAACCAAATCTATTAGAAATATTGCTCTAATGACTTTGTATGCAGATGTTAAAGCTCTAGTATGTTTATTGGTCTTCCAATTTTTACTGAACACTACAATTCCATTCCATCACTCGTAAAATTGTATTTAATTGTATTTGAAAGAGGGCTGTCAACATTACAAATAGTATATGGAAGACAGTGGACCACAACTTCAAACCACTACAAGTTTTGAGACTTCATACGAATGACTTCCTTTGAAGTAATCCCTGCCTGAATTACAGTACATGTGAACACAACACGAACTTGAGGCCATTTGATACCAAATAGTAATTGAAATTTTCTGTGCATTTTTTCAGAGGTAAGAAAGTTTTATGGAATTTCAATGTCTGTCTGCAAAGCTAACCTTTGCAGGAAGAGTAGAAAAATAATTTCTGCAGGTGGGTTTAGAATAAATTTATGAATCTAAAATAGTTTAATTGATACTAATTAATATTTCCAGTTTTAAAGCTAGATGCTACAAATTTTGTAAGGAATGCAAAAAATACTATCAGTACACTAAATCCATTGCAAAGCCACATAAACATGTTTTAACTCTACATCCCTGAATGCTGAAGAATTCACCAAACTAATTTCTAAGCTTTAAAATGGCGTGTGATACCATGATCTAGACTATTCTTTGAGCGGCGAAAAAATGCACATTTGACTCTGGCACAGAGCATCTGCATTATTCCCATATTCTGTGCTGTGCACAACATCCGTGGCCCTGATAATATGTAGGCTGAGCTAGGAAAAAAAGGCAAATGCACACACTTCTTCCCCAAAAAAACAAGGAGCACTTAGGAAGTAATGAATTATAAGAAGAGCTGTACTGGACTCTATAATTTTCCTTCTTCATTCTTTGCTATTTTCAGTGTTTGGAACAATTACCCATTAGTGATATTTTTGCCCCAAAATATCCATGTTCTCTTCAGTATCAGTACCACCAGAACCCTTTCTTTCCTCCACAGCTTTCTCAGTTCTGTTGTCAATGGTGGCTGCTGTGGGGAGGAGGATCATGGTCGGTTTATTTGGCTTTGCTGCATTGTGTTACAACGGGTTTATTCAACTCCTCTAGTATAATTTCTGAAAATCACATTTTCCCAAGCAAACTGTGGAGGAACTTTTTGTCCATATAAGAAAGAGAGGACAGTTTGCACTGGGGGGGGGAAGGCCTATTTCTTTTAAACTGACTTAAGATCCCAGTAGTCCAGACATGCAACTAAACTCAGGTATAACACTTTTTAACACTTCCTCTACAGTCCAAGACACACACACTGAGGAGCAAATCACCTGACATAACCTGGGCATCTACTTATGCCCCAAAGTACTTGAACCACATTCCAGAGTTCCCCTCCATCGATCATAAAGGGGATACAGACATAGACTCCATTCGGACAAATCCTTCCTGTGCTAACTTTGACAAATAAGACTACATTGGCACACACAGAACCTATGCTTGTAAAAATACTCCTAGATGTGAAATCTTAAAATTCACTGATTTCTTTGAAGTAACACAAAACAATATAGCAATAAACATTAGAAAAAAAGAGCTGATGTAAATCTAATGACCAAAAAAATCAATAGTCTGTTTTTTGGTAAGGATGGAGCAGATAAAGATCCCAGTTCATTGAATTCTCATATAAAAGGGAAAAAAAAAGGGGGGGGGGGGGGGAGTGCACGGAAGTGATTGCCTTCGAACAACATCTGCTGAAGAACACAGAAATGACAGAAACCTGCAGGGAGATGAATCCCACCTATACCGATGCTTTAAGTCAAACAGAATTCACCCATCTGCTTCAATGCATTTGAAAAGCATTAGTTAAGTAGATTAAATAGAAACACCTATCAGAAGGATGTGCTAGTACAGACAAGATCTCAGGGAGCTAGAAAAGCAGTGATAATGCAGAGATGCTGTGAAAGAATGAGACACGGTATTTAGAGTGGGGGAAAAGCAATGTAAAAAAATGCATGTGGTATCAAACACCCATCACCTTTACTGACAACACCTTAAAGCTTAAAAACAAAGAAAATGCAGACTACTCTTACACTAACATATTCCTCAAGAAAAAGAGTAAAGGGGGAGGAGAAAACACTCAGTGCTGCTTTTATTTTCAAGGTAGTTTCACTAGCACCTTAATAACACTATTTCTTAAGGGAATCAGAAAATGCACAAGATCTATTTGTATGTTTGTTTATAACAATATATGAAAACATATATCAAGAAGACATAATACCTGCATTTTCTTAATATACCTTTTCCAGCCTCAAAATGCCAAGTAAAGAACATTTTATCCTTTCAATAGGCAGCATTATTTGTTATAGAAGTGATTTTTACACATTTTACTGACAATTTTTGAGAGACACTTTCTGTTTCAGAAGCTGGATACCAAGTGCATATTGTGTGCAGCTTTAAGTGACATTTAAAAAAAAAAAAGAAGTATTCACTTAACTGCCGAATTTTACATTTTGAGGTCTTAACTGGGGCTATGCCATGTCCCTTATGCACACTAGACCTAAATTATATAGCATGGGCCCTGAGAAGCCCAGCTAATTCCCCTACCTGCACCTCACTCCTAGTTTGATCTTGTCTTCTCTGCATTATATATCTTACTATTCTCACCCTATGGGCCAAAAGAGACTCATTATCCACCTGAAAAGCAAAAAACACAGCACACATCTAAATCTCAAACTGATATTTGCATGTCCTTGTTATTTCAACAGGAGCTATGCAAATTGATTTCAAGGATATAGTTATAGTTTGAGAATTTCCAGGAGCTCCCAGCAGATCTGACATTACATCTCCCCCGTTCCATGGAAGTGAACCAGGTTGGCAAAACAAGAGCTGCTTTAAGCCTCTGACCACTTGCAAACTTTTCTTCTAATTTACATCTGCTGCAAAAAACATACTGTACGCTCACAATCAAAGCAGTAATTCTCACTCTATGTGTTGTCATCGTAAATGACCTCAACGTCCAATTTTCAGTCCAATTACTGTCCGCCTACTGGCTACCAAAACCATCCTGCTGCTGAGGAGTTGTAGGAATACACCTCAAAACCTTGCAGTGATTTTTCACTGATTTTTTTTTTTTATTTTTATTGGTGACAAGTGGATAGATCTCAGCTGAAATAAATCGTTTCCCATGCCTCATGAAGCCAACACATTTCATCCAAGAACCAGATACTAAAATCTTCACATTTATCTTCACATGTGCCTTCCACCTGTCCATGTACTACTTGACAAGCAATTCTTAACTCCTTAGCTGAAAAGTACAATACTCCTAACTACTTATATACTTGCTTTCCCTATAACAAATGCCTTGACTGACATCCTCAAGAAAGAAATCTGGGTTAAGCCCCAATTAGTAAACCAGTCTTTACATTTCTGCTGTGCATCTGAAGAAGGGCCATACCATCATCCGCTTCGTAGAGATATTGTTGAATTGTGACACCTTAAAAAAAAGTATGAAGCACTTGAAAACTCACAGATAAAATGTATGAAACAGAAAAGCTCTTCTTGTCACGATGCAAATTTGGGAAGGGAATTTGTAAAGTTAAACAATCTAAAAGTTGTAATTCATGAAACACATGCCAGGACTCGCACAAGCCAGATTACAGGAACAGACAAGGGGAGAAGAATGGCAATGCAAAGCCAAAGTAGGGGATCATACCATTGTAAGGGGTCTTCACTTGCTATGAGGCCCTGCTATAGGACCCTATGCACCAAATGCATCAGCCAAAGCATTACAGTGCCGTAAGATGTTCCAGCACTATTTTCCTGTACAGGCAATACATGAGCAATGGCAGAGAAACCTTAGTGAGGAGTCAGTCTCCCACTGAAATCCCACTGACAGGTCTGATAAAAGCAGAGTCCTAGTGCTCGTGCCAAAAGAGACCAGGGGGAAATGAAGGCATTTCCTCACTTTGAACTTTTTGTAAGGTTTCCAGGAGGCATGTAAACGCTACAGAGTTATTATAATGCCTTTTCAGGGCAAATATCCTTTGCGTAGTAACATGAAAGAATCAAAAGCATGCAGATTCTTTATGCTGGAGGAAGAGCTCAGGTACAATTAACATGTAGTACATAGAATTTCAGGCACGCGTTTTACAGAGAATTATACTGACTATATTGAGTAGCAAAGTGCAAGTAATTCTTAATGGATGACAAGGAGATAGATTGTAGCCTCTGTGTCTTAATTCCGACCTTCAAAATTACATTGAACATGTTTTAAAGGATATTACAGATATGTTTCAGCTACTGAGTCTGAGTTCATGTCTTGTGTAAGTTGATTTTTTATACACTATTAATATCCATACCATCATATAATATTGTCAATAAATTGAATGCAAAGTTATTATTCCAATTTCTCATTAAAAAGACAACTGTCAACTTCCTCATCTTAAAAGCATGCCCGAGTTGCTTCCTCTGTTCAAAGACCGTACAGACTTAAAACTTCCTTTGCCTCAGTTCTGAATCCACCCCATTCCTGCTGAGCTCTTCCACATCTATGAGCACAAGCATCAGCCTCCATTTTGCCAATGCTCCAAACCACCCAGCAGCATTTCCAATTAATTCTCTCCTCCTGCTTCGTTTGCACCCTGGTTTCTCAGCGCTCATCTCACTGCCCCTGCCCCAGCATGGGATTTTCTGACTGGTGGCTGGGATGAGAAAGCACTGGAAAGAAGGTGTGCTGGGGTGAAGAGAGCATGATTGCAGTACAAGTAGCAATTCCTGCTGTAGCACATTCTCTGTCTTCACGTTCCTTTGTGTTTCCCCCTCCAAGAAAGGAAGGGGGGGAAGTTACTGACTTAGATAACTGTAGACTGATGCTCATTTGTTAGGTTGTAAATACACTTAACAGTATTTTCATATATGGCAGTAGAATCCTGTAAGACATTTTGGTCTGGGGTTATTTTTTCTCATGCTAATATAAAAGTTTGGGCTGGAATTTAAAGTACAGCACTTGGATGTTAGGAAACCTGGCAAATTCTCAAACTGGCACGTGTTAAAGAAAATAAATAAATAATCAAAACAATTCTCAACAGTCCACCTTGCAAAAGTGTTAAAAACAACAGAAATGCATTGTCATTAAATACTATTTAAGGCCAGCTAAGCAACTGAGATAGGTGGATGATGCTAAACATTTTATTTTTGTCAGCTTTCAAAACGCAACTTTTCTTACACATTGTTTATAGCAATCTGCAGGAACCACAGATTCACACGAATGAACGAGACAGTGAGAGGGATTACCCATTCTTAATAGAACACTAACTTGTTCTTAAAACCTCTGGGAGACAGATTTCACAGCCTTCCTAAGACATCTCAACCAGTACTTAGCTACCCTAATGCCTAAACAAAATCTCTCTCTCAACAATTAGCACATTATTTCTTGACCTACTGACAGAATGGCCCACAAAGTTGCTCCCTGCTCCTTACCATCAGCCTTGTACGTACCTGAAAACGTGTAAGGTCTTTCCACTATTTTCCCTTCTTTAGAAAAAGCCCAGTTTGGCCATGGTTTCTTCAGAGGACATACTCTCCACTTCAGATTTCAGCTAATTCTGGTTTTTTTTTCCCCATGGTCTTGGGTCCAAAACTTAAGATTGATTTGTGAATCTCAGTGGTAGACAGTACTATTGGTGAGGCCTTACTAGTGCTGAGAGATGCTGAAGGAATTACTTTATGACTATTTCATATGACACTCATGCTTACACATCCCCACAGATACTTTTTTTCCTTTCCCTTCACAAAATGATTACTTGGTTGATTCACACTCTATGGACAATCCCTTGCAGTACTAGCTCTGTTTCTGCCCAGGAAGTGGTTCTCCCATCTTGGAGGTGTGAATTAATTATTGCTACTTCAGAATTGCACCTGTACTTTTTCTTACTGAATTGCAGCTTATTTACTACAGGTTTTTGCTCGCAAGTCCAATGTATGAAGATTGTAATGCTAATCCCTTCCAGCAAAGTGTTTGCAGCTCCTCCCAGCCTTGTACTGCTAGCAAAAGTTAATAAAAATACTCCAAACATTCAAAACCTTGATGAAAGTATTGACCAGGAGAGGAACCAAGAGCTTCACAAAACCTCAGCTTTTGGTTGTTTAGCTGGTAGATCAAGCAGCCCTCCTCTGCACGTACAACAGTCTATAATTCTGTTCTTGTTATATTTGCGATGTAACGCAACATGTAATGGAAGTGAAAAGGCAACAGATACTCCCAAATTTATGACTCAATTTGCTAAGAAACAAAACAAAATATTCAGTCACTTGTGGGTTACATAAAATGCTCTTCTCACTAGTGTGTCTGAAAATCCTAACACTCTGGATGTTTCTGTTTTTACTACGTGGAATACTCAAATTGATTGAAACCTTACACCAAGCCAAATTTATGAGAAGTTTGGTTTGTCACCAAACCTGTATTTTCAAAAAAACTTCATGCTGTTTATAAAGGTGCAAGTGATAATGGTGCACAACCCAAAACTGGCAAATAGACAAGGGTTGAAATTACACATCCTTACATGTAATGGAAGGAGGTAGCTTCTGTTTTCACTGTTTGGTGACATTAATGCAGTAATACTGAGTAACTGCTGACAATTAGCCAGAAGATGGAGCAGAGGTCTTGTAAGAAAATTACTCCCTGGTGGCAAAATATTGAAAATTCAATTACACTCTGTTTATTACAGGCGTACATTAGGAACTGCATTCATAATAAAGACCTTGATAATATACAAATTAATCGCAGCACAGGGGAGTGCTTTAGTAACTTTTTTACTCCTTGATGTATTCTTCGATATTAAGTTTTTAATATATCCATAGACATACTGAAATGCTTTCTATAGAGCTTTTCAACTAAAATTCCTTAAATACAATAGCATGATATGTGAATATGGTTCTGAAAGACAACAAGATAATTTCTATTACAGTTCATTAGAATAAAACAAGGTGTAGATACCGATTTTTAAATATGCTTTAGGTAGTCTTCATATTTTAAGATTCGTATTTGTGCTTCTATGAAGTATGCTATCATGCAAACATTGTTACGGTCATATAGGCTACAGCCTTGCATAGTTTTCTGCACATACTCACATTTACATATGTGAATACTTTCTTTCAATTTAAGAAAAGCCAGGGACTCGGAGGTACGCATATCCAATTTCTGCAGATATTGCAGATCAGTTTGAAATAAGATTGAATAATCTAGTTCTTAATATTCAGGTTACAGCAATTGCACAAAATGCTCCCAAGAAGAGTAGCCAGATATAAATTCATGCGATGACAAGGTGTATTGGATACTGTTGAATAATTTATTTTCTGAATGAATTTAGTCAGCAGTTTGTTTAGCCTTTTAATAGTCTATTGCCTACTTTAAAGACTTCTATTTGCAAGTTCTTCAGCACAAAGGCTTTAAAGTGATGTATTTCAGGTCTAGCTATATGCTTACTGATTTTAATTGTATTTTGCCAGTGAAAGCAGTCAGACCTGGGATACTTCACTGATTCTGAAGTGGAATAAAAAAAGTCCATTGTCTTCATATTTAACTTAATCTTATATGTTACTTGAAAAATGCAAAACTCTAGAAAAAGTACTGAACACATGCACAGTATTCTACAGGTTAGCTGTCTCTAATTTTGTTTGAGAGACATTCCTAAGGAATTCTGGTACCGGAGTTTCATTACCAAATACTGCAAACAAAGGCTTGAAACTTGGTCGTGCCTGACTAGGCTCTGTGTTACTGAAACTCTCTTTGGATCCAAATAGTCTGAATCTCGTTTGTAAAATCATTCCACTTTAAGGAAGAAATCCTCGTGCTTTCTGCTTTGTAAAGGGGTTCCCTGAATCTGCAAGGTACAGTAACTTGTAGTGGTGCTCAAGCCGCTGACATTCAAGACCAGCCCCAATGACTGGATCAGATGGGACCGCAAGAATATGCCCTGCGTAGAACACAAGATTGCACAGGAGGTAACTGATGATAGCTCTGGTATTTGAAATTGGCTGGAACAATAACTCTGCAGCCTTGTCCCAGCAAAGCTTGGACACTCCTCTGGCAATCAGAAAAAAAACCAAAAACCCACAGAAATTAGTTTAGGATGATTAAAAAATAAAGGTATCTGGCAATAAACCCAATTCACAATGAAGCAGGAATTATGAATTTCATGTTCTCTTCTGCAGCAAATTAATCTTTTACAGGTGGGTCCCTCCCTCATACTGCCCACGCAAACCCCTTCAGCAGCCACTCCTAAGTCATCATTTGACTACTTTGAAAATGCCAGATCACTGCAGAACCCATGGAAATAAAGAGTTTATATGATAAGATCTCCTTGTGAGACAGACTGCTTCCTGGCAGAGATGAGATGAATGAATGTCACATCCTTCTAGCTTTCAAGTGTGTTGTTTTTCAGGACTTGCTCTCTGAAGTCAGGCACAAAAATGAGATGCTGTGTGGGACAGTGTGACAAATTTCAACTTCAGGAAGAAAGACTAGGTAATTTGAGTTCATCCCAACATCACATCCCTTGTATCTACATCCCTTGTATCTGCAAGTTACTCGGTCTGCCTGGTGCATTTCATGCAAATAATCTCAACAAGGAAAAGAACAAAGAATCTTCGCATGTTCATGGGATCCAGCCATCAAGCCAGATCTTGCTCCATAAAATCAGTCTGATCCGTAAAATCAGTCTGTTCAGATGGTATCTGGAAAGGCAGCACACAAACTCCAGCCAAACCTGTAGATGTTATGAGTGAAGTCTTGAAAGCAGCATTACATATGCGTATATGATTTATGATCTCCAGCTATCCACATACTGCCTTCATAGGACTGGACTTTTTTTTTTTTTAAATCACCTGATAGGTGATGGCTCCAACCAACTCTATAATCTAGAATAGTGCAAGCTGATATATTACAGCTTTCATGATATCCTAGTTGATGCTGCAGGCTTTATGTGACTTCTGATGATGTCAGTCAATCTGTATATGGTTTGGTCCCTCCTCAAGTGTGCTTCCACAACTGACAGATACATGGAAATACTTGGCTGTCTGGAAAATCCTTTTATTGATATGTTACAGGCCATGCAGTGAAATCGCAAATGGAATACTTCTTGCAGGCTCAGAAGGTGGCCAAATGACTTGCAAGTTAAAAAGCTGTGCACCAGAACAGTCTGAAGAATAGGAGCACCAAAATGAGAAGGGCTAACAAGAAACCTACAGATTTCTTGAATCTCCTCAAATGTAGACACCTGACAGGCTAAAGCCATCCTACATTTCAGAATGAGGAAATACTACGAACACAAGCATTTTCTCTTTAATTCTGCTGTGTCATCATCTATGGCTCCTAAACAAAGAAAACAAGGCCACTTCGAGTTACAGTAGACTCTGAGGAAGGACTGGGAAGGTACTGCATAGAAAATACAGCATGGCAGACATCATGTTTAGCATGGTGTCAGAGCACTCAGAGAGCAGAGCAGAAAAAGGCACTGCTCTGACCAGACAGGGCTGCTACCTGCGCTGTCAGCCCCGGCTTCGCTCTCCACAGTATCAACTACCAAGTTTAGGGCAGCGATTTCCTTATACTCACGCAGAAAAACTAATCTGGGAGGGAGAGCAAACATGAATGAGCAGCTGTGATACGCACATGACCGATACATGTAATGGCAGGTGCTTCAGTGACAGCTGCTGCTTCAGCTATCCCTGTCCTACGTGGCTGGTAAGATGCAAGCCATGCTGGACTTTCTGCCACTGCTAGAATTTGGAGGCATCTTCTTTTCCTGCAAACACTGCAGGAAAGGAGTAAAGGTCCATCCAGTGCCTCTGCATGGCTGAGCATGCTCCTCCTTCATACCCACCTATGACACCAAAAGCGCAAGCATCTGCCTCCATTTCCAAGAATCAGCGATTGCCTATACTGTGGCATGTTCACTTTGTGCAAGAATGGAGTCTGGCTTGTCTACCTGATGACAAACTGTTCCCATGGTTTTGGTGGGATGGTAGAAGAGTGGAGGAAAGGCCATTGCTTCATTTAGATCTGATGAGATCCGTACAGATACTTCCAGAAAGTTGATTCCACCTCCTCTCTCTCACGCTTTGTGCATCCTACGGGAAAACATCAAGCACACTGAGCTTGGCAGTATGTGCAGTTCTCCAAAACAGGAGACAGAGACACTTGTGCCCATTTTCTAAAAAAAGAAAATTAATCTGTTACTGAATGGATAGAATTTGAAGCCTCAGGTTGAAGAGCCCTGAACAGGAGATAAGGGAAAACATAAAAATGGTGTGAAAAGTGTCAGTACTTGATCTAAGAGTACTGATATAATCAAAAATCAGAAGAATCAATTCAGGAAGTTCATAGCAATTTAGCCAAAGCCTGGGCAAGAACACTAGCTCAGCTGTACTCTGCTATAATGGGAGGTGGCATGTAACCAAAGAAAGGGCAGTAACATCTTCTCTGCTCTTTTACTCTTGTACAAGTAAATAAAGAACCTATTTCCAGTAATAGCGATTTGACATACACTTTAAGAACATTCGAAACTTCTTGCATTTATTCAGAATATGCAAAAGCAAGCATCTTAAAGCTGCTTATAATATGTGCAGTAGTTTTACTGCAATCTCATCTGAAATTACCAGAGATTGTCTAGGTTTTTGCATCCACCTTATTTTTTTCATTGGATAAAATTCAGTGAGATTATTTGCAGGATTCAGAAGCCCTTCTGAATTTATAAAAGTTATGCCTTTTTTAAAGTTACTGCAAATGTATTTTTATATATATGTACACATACATAGATAAAAAAAATACCCAACCTTTTCAAATTATTTAGTTCAAGAAGGTAAAAAAGGCAGAGTAAGGAAGTTTGACAGAAAATAAGCATTACGATGCCCATTTATAAGTAGGAAAACAAAATCAGAAAGATGAATTAACATGCAAATGCGACAGCAAATTAGTGACCAAATCAGGATTTCATTGCAGAATCTCTGACTTCAAAGCAAATACTTTGAAAGCTTCCCACGTGTAAAGTTCAGAAGAAACTGATAAGCAGAACGAAAGTCACTGGGATTGGAGTTTAGCCGAGCTAATAGTTGCGCTTTAGTAATTACAAGTGATCAGGACACTGAGTCTAACCTGAACTCACAGCAGAATACTCAGCACTGATTCAGTACTAAATTTAATGGACATAATGAACCATTATCATCGCATCCAGGAGTACGGTACATTTTCTTTGATTATTTCCACAGACTATCCAAAACTCAAGTCCACTTAGCTTGTGAAGTCTGATGAGAGCACAGCCTGAGGTAATACAGACACAAAAACAACTCATAAAAGATTAGGTCAGACTTGATTTAACAAGGAAAAAATAAAGTAGGACCACAATGGAAGAAAAGGTTGTGGAGTTTTTTGGGTTGGGTTGTTGTTGTTGGGGTTGGGTTTTTTTTTTTTTTTAATTGTTTGTTTGTTTCTTAAGGCAAAACAGGATAATCGCGTATTTCGTATAAAAACATATTATACTGTCTGGCTTTTTTATAGGTTCTGGGGAGGAGAACCATTGCTCCATACAAGTAGAGCCACAGAGTATGATAAAAAACATTCAGGAAGCATTTCTTTTTTGGATATGACTATGAAATATTTTTTTCCATATCTTTTTGTGTAGTGTATTCAAACTCTACTTTAAGATGTTTTAAATCACAAGAAAAACTGGATTTTGAGATAATCAATAGTACCATGTCACCTAAATGGTTACTTCAAATTCGTATTATGAATTCTGGGGTAACCAGAATCAGCAGGGAATCACGTAATCCAGTTCCCCAAGAGACGCTGTCTCTCGTATTTACCAAACATAGATATCTTTCTCATCGAAAACAAAACAGAAATCTTTGAGTTCAATTAACTCTCCAGCCTCAACAAAAGTGCAATGCAGTAGATTATTTTTTAAAGGAATAATTTATCAGAATTCTCTTTAATGCTTTTTTCGTAACATTGAAATACCTTGGAAAAGAAGATGAAAAATTCAATTGTGTAGAGCTGATCAGAGGAACAAAAATCCACTCTGAACAAAGGTAAGCCGATTAACTTTTTCATAAAAATAAATATATTTGATACTGCAAAGAACAAAGAACTTGTAAGAAAACAAGAAAGAAATGAATTTGTGTGGTTTTTTTAAAGCAAATTGCTAACTAGTTTACATGGCCTCTGTTACCATATTTTCAATATTGTTACAGTTGTTTAAATGTGTTCCCTAAGTCCCAGAAGTGCAAAGATGACTGATAAGGAGAATGTCATTAATGTATGCAAAGTGGACACTTCAGCATTTTCTGGGTAAGTTCACTTAATAGTTTTATATGATATGATACATTTGAAATAAAAGGTAAGAACTCTAACTTATCTTTTAAAAAATGTAGCTGGGCATTTCTAACAACTGAAACTGAATTTCAAAATGTATATACGTGTCACAGAGCCATCTAAGCCACACTTGACAAATAACGCCTAGTATCATGGGGACTCCAACATTATTCTAGTTTAGGTAATGTTGAAAAATAGGTATCTTCCAAGTTATTAAATTCTATGAGCTCCTAATTGCAGGCAGCAGACAAAAGAAATATTTTTACCTAGCTGTTTATGAACCCAATTAAAAAGCTGTTACATGGCTACACCTAGATTGTAGTGAAACCTACTTTTCAAAGACAACAGGTTCTTGTCTGCTTGAGACTTGGCCTTGCTGGAAATAAGAATTGTAACTGCTAGAATAGCAAGAAGAGTGGTTTTTCCCCATGGACATGAAAAAGTATTTCAGCCTTTTTCAGCCAGTAGTTACAGGGCTCAGCTGGCAGGTACGGCCATCTTCTGGCAACCTAAAAAACAACAGAGGAGTGACACAACTACATAAAACTGCCTTGGCAGCATCAAGATGGCAGAAGGAAATGGCATTGCAGTCAGCCTTGAAGGTATAAACCTCTGCAGCACTGGGAGTGGGTAAGTATCATCATTGCCCTGTGAAGAAGAAATTTATGAGTTGGTCAGAGAGTTAGGTGAACTTAAGGAAAATACTGAGGAAGAGTAATAAAAACCTGAATTCCTGAGTTTAACCTCTAGCTGACAGGTCGCCAACAAGCAACACTTAGGTGGAGCAGTCACAAATCATTCCTTCCACGCTGAGAAGGCAGTCACTTTGACTTTGTTTGCTCCCTGTATGAAGTCAAACACTGCTGCATTTTTTATGCCATGGGAATTGTTAGATAGAAATAAAAATAGGCATAAGAACTCTGTCCTTGCTTATTTCTACTCATAGCCTAATGGCCAGCAGAGCCCAAAACATTCTAATAAATTGGATTTTGGGGTAAGACAGGAATACTCTTAGACATTGAAGAGATTTTTGTCTCAAAAACAATACTCTTACAAACTGTCTTCCAGAAAATTACTAGCATTGTATAAATTAAAACAGAGTCTGCTGAGGAACTATCAGATCCTGAAACCTTTAAAATACATTTTCATGTGTATGATGTCAAATTTAAACAACCAGCATAGTTATTTGGCATCTTAGAGCTTTTCTTTTGGAACGAAAAAGCTTGTGACTATAGGTTCTCCCCACTCTACAGTATTCCCTGCTGCATTTTGACAGAGCAAACCTCAATTTTCAGTTAAATACTGAAAGGAAATGAGAAGGGGGGGGAAGAAGTTACAACCGCAAAAATGTGAACCAATTTGTCCATCCGTCCATTTCTTTTCTGCAACATCTACACACCACAGGACAGATATAAATTCAGCAAAAGCACTGGCAGAACAGTTCTAGGGCCAAGATTTCTGTAAGATCCCCCATCATTTTGCAGCTGCAGATGGAATCAATGAAAGACAGCTGAGGCAAAACACAGCTAATCTAACAAGCAAATGTGAGTCTGGGAACAACAGACTTCACTCAACCCAATTCTATACCAAGTCTTTCTGTGAATTTAGTCAACATTCTCTACATTAATTTGATTTTTCTGGGAAAGTTTTTCAATAGCACTTATATGATTTAGGAGCACAAGTCCTGTTACAACTCACGAGGATGTGAACTCTAAATCTCCAGGGCACTTTTCAAAAATCTCACTCTACCTGTAAAATGGAAAAACAATCATTACTTTCTGCTTTCTAACTACACTGATACAAGGACTAAAAGGAATAGCCAGTACTGTCCCTGCGTGAACTCCTCACTTTTCCAAGGCTTGAGAGGCTAATATAACCTTATCATGACTTCAGGTCAAAAGATTGACTCTAATGGACCAATGGAAGGAATTAATTTCAGAGCTCAGGACCTTTAATTGAGAGCAGATGGTGCCTAGTCCCTATAAATTTAAAGTCTGGGGCCTGTTAACAAAAGCATCTAATCTCATCTCAATTGCCATAAGCAGCCAGGACCCAGCAATACTGAGTTTACAAAACAATATAACAATCTCCTAGAACTCCACTGAAAGCAAACAAGCAGCAGAGACAGTTAATGAAAAAGACGTCATATGTTCTCTGCAGCTAAAGTAGTTAAGGGAACGAGCAGCAGAACTCCCCACTGAGTGCAGCTTTTAGACAATTTTAAATAAATCTCCTTATAGAACATACAGCAATCATGCAACTAAGAACTCAGCAGCTTGAACAATTCTGGTTAACTCTACATGGAAGGAGACTGGATTCTATCCCTTTAACCAAACAGTGATGATAGAGGCCACTCCTTTCAAAAGTCATTTGACCTACATATCTTGGAAAGTTTGAAAATTCAGAAGAACTTAAAGATTATAAACTGTCTTGATACATTCAATATCCATCTTAAACAGCAGGCAGAAAAAGACAACTCTAAAACCTTCTCCAAGAACTAAATTTTGCCAAAAAGGATCTTAGACTTCTCATTTCTGCTATTTTTGTACAAACTGCACAAGTGACCTATACAGTTTGGTTCAGTGAAACCCACTACAAAAAGCAAATCAATTGTTGTACAGAGACAAAGCAACCCAAATTCTTTAGACTGTCTGCCACAGGTGCAGACTGAGACTCCATAGCATTAGTCATCAGCAATTATACAAGACATTTTATTTGTAACTATAAAGCAGTTTATAGAAGCATTACATTTATAAAAACCCAGCGTTGGGGGGGGGGGGGGCCCACA
>NW_008795127.1:747890-750068 GCF_000699145.1 Aptenodytes forsteri | reverse complement strand
AAGTAGACAACATTCTTAGAGCCCCTCGGCGTGGGGGGGGGGGGGGCCCAAAATCAATCTCTTTCTCCAGCATACAGTAGTCAGTGGCAGAGTGTATAACACCAGAATAACTTTCCTTTGCCTATGCTCATGACTGCACACGGATTCGCTATGGAAATGCTTTAAAGTTTCTAGGTCATTTGAAGAAGAAACCAGTCTTCAACCCTGTATGTTTAATCTGTAAGAAAACTATGTGTATAAGCTGTGAAAATAAAATTGTTTAAGAAAAGGTCTTGTAAGGATAGCCATTTATATGCATACATAGCCATATACACACATTTATGCATCTATTTCACCACAAAGGACAAAAAGCAATCATAATGTAGTCAACCAGAGAAATCAGCCTGTTGTCAGTCTTTACTCTGCCGTGGCCTGACAATCCAGAACAAGGGTTTCCCAGGTCAGTTGTTTCTTTTTCTGCTGTGAATACCGCACCAGAGGTGGAAACATTCACATTTTGTCTCAGACGTACCCGTCAGCAGACACAGTACCCCAGGGAGGGATTTGTCAGCAGCAGCACAGACCTGGCATGGCAGCTGCACACAACCTTCAAACTTCAAGAAAACTGTTATCTATTATGGACGCTTTTATAGAAGATATGAGAGATACACCTATTAACCATTTGCATAGTCATAATTTAATCCATAATTAATTTACATTGTTCCCCCTCATCTTTCCTAACTTGATGCTGTGGGTTCAGAATTATGAAATTAAAAACAAAAATATCAAAGTAAGATATTGATAAGTATTTTGCAAACTCCCATGTACTATATAGAAACCTGGACTAACCCACAATGATCGCAGCAGGCATCAAAGGCCCTTCCGCTGAAAGGTTTCTAATGTGGAGTGAAAAAAAAAATATTATTCTCCTTGGTTTCAGTGTGCCAAACCCACAGTTCTCCTTCTCTATAACATACAAGTGAAAGCAACAGATAACACAAAACCTATATAATTTAGGAAGACAATGGTATACTGAATGAGAGGGTGTTGAATAAAAATCAAAACCACAGCTTGTTAACAAGCATTTCTTTTCCTGAGATTTGAGACCTCATCTTCTTCCCACCTTAACTCAAGAAAAAAAAAGCTTAAATTTTGCCAACAGATCAGGCAGCACATTATATAGACCAAAAAAAGTTCTGATCAGTTCAATCCACATATTGTTTTAATAATTGTAAAAGGAATTAATTTTCAAATTTTACTTGAAACTTAATTTCAAACTGAATTCTCATCTGAATCAAATAGAACTTTTTATCCAGAAAACATCAAAATAAGTCTTTACATGGGTTTAATAAGAGTTACCTTTAAAGAACTGTCTATTCCAAAAGCCTTTGCAGCTTTTTGTAAAAAAAAAAAAGTCATCTTGACAAATTTTCTCCAGCTGTTATTCGACCAGCATACAAAGGCTGTCATCTATAATTATTACTGATGCTCTGACAATAGCACAGCCTCTATTTACTTTGAAGACATATTTAATTATGCAAGTAAAATCTGATTTCAAATCAAAATTAGATGAAGCTTAAAAAACACCTTTAACACAACTGAATATGAATAAGCCTACTCTTTATATAGAATTGGTATTACTTAGACTTCACCTCTACCATTAATTTGCTTTTGTCTAATGAAGATATAAACGTACATGTATGTATATAGGTACACACCCCCCCATATCCACATAACTATACAGAAAACGAAGGAAGTGGTTGCTGAGAAATTTGCTTTCAAATGACAACAAACCAAATAATCTCACAGCTCTGACAGATTTTTTTTTTTTCCTCCTTTTTACTCCAGTGATAATTATGTCAATAAACCTGATTCAGCAAATCTGTTGCTCTCTAATTCATTAATTAAAACAATTTACTGCTACCACTGTGATTTTTCAAGGACATCAAAACCACATTCCAAATCAAAACAGCAGAGATCATCAGTTTATAGATGTGCAAAGCATGCTTTGCTTTCATGGAAACCTCACAATTAAAACACAACTTAAATGAAAAAGAGCTGTTTTCTTTACGATTTCCTTGCGCAAGCACATCCAGAAGAACACATTTTGTTTTGGGGGACTGAACAGCAATATTTTTATATCAAACTTAAAATGAGGAGGGGGGGGGGGGGAATTAATGAAAAGTTAACCTTTTCAAA
>NW_008795127.1:701373-746873 GCF_000699145.1 Aptenodytes forsteri | reverse complement strand
AAAAAAAAAAGTCATCTTGACAAATTTTCTCCAGCTGTTATTCGACCAGCATACAAAGGCTGTCATCTATAATTATTACTGATGCTCTGACAATAGCACAGCCTCTATTTACTTTGAAGACATATTTAATTATGCAAGTAAAATCTGATTTCAAATCAAAATTAGATGAAGCTTAAAAAACACCTTTAACACAACTGAATATGAATAAGCCTACTCTTTATATAGAATTGGTATTACTTAGACTTCACCTCTACCATTAATTTGCTTTTGTCTAATGAAGATATAAACGTACATGTATGTATATAGGTACACACCCCCCCATATCCACATAACTATACAGAAAACGAAGGAAGTGGTTGCTGAGAAATTTGCTTTCAAATGACAACAAACCAAATAATCTCACAGCTCTGACAGATTTTTTTTTTTTCCTCCTTTTTACTCCAGTGATAATTATGTCAATAAACCTGATTCAGCAAATCTGTTGCTCTCTAATTCATTAATTAAAACAATTTACTGCTACCACTGTGATTTTTCAAGGACATCAAAACCACATTCCAAATCAAAACAGCAGAGATCATCAGTTTATAGATGTGCAAAGCATGCTTTGCTTTCATGGAAACCTCACAATTAAAACACAACTTAAATGAAAAAGAGCTGTTTTCTTTACGATTTCCTTGCGCAAGCACATCCAGAAGAACACATTTTGTTTTGGGGGACTGAACAGCAATATTTTTATATCAAACTTAAAATGAGGAGGGGGGGGGGGGAATCTATGAAAAGTTAACCATTTCCAATTAGAAGAAAAAACAAGATATAAATATTAGTATTATAGTAAATTGCAGAACAACATTTTTATAGCCTTCATTTGCTCAACACGCTTCTTGCTCATTAATTTTTGGGTTGAATAACACAACTGACTCACAGAAAACAAAACCAGAAAGGAAGTGAAGAATTTCTTTTGCCCTTCCTCTCCCACAAATCAGGACCAACAGGAACTACACCAACGTTTTAGAATTGTTTTGGAAAATATGTTAGATGATGAAATATTCGCATGGTCCCCAGCAATCTCTTTCACCGAGTTATCCTTGTGATGCTATTGTCTGAGCTAACTTCTGCTTTTTGCTATTTGCATCATTTGCTTCTGGTCCTATTTGCCATACGTGGCCTTTATAACAGCAGCAACATCTAGACAGAACATGCTAGGCACAACAGTCCGAATTCTCCCAATCTCTTCTAGTGTCGTGTGTTTAAAACTTCTGATCATTCTTGTTAACTTTTCTCTAGGCCTTCAATTGGCTGGCATTTTCCTCAAAATGTAGTCCCAAAACCAGTCACAGAGACACAGTATTTCTGTCTTAGCACTGCTGAGTGCAGTAGTCAGATTACTTCAGCAGCGCTGTGTACAAAAGACACGTTGTAAGCTCGTGGAAGAAACCCTCACATACCACAGAAAACACCGCTGACAAATAACCACTATAACCTTCAGCTGATGACTACCCAGGAGGAATACAGAAACATTTCCTGGACATGCAGGATGGGGGACAGGGAAGCCAAAGCTCAACCACAGTTGAGAAGCCCTACCACTGCAGAGGAGGAACAAGCTGTTAGGCACCACGGACACAAGCTGGGCATACGCAAGTCCAGGGAACTAGACAGGAGGCATCCATGGGTGCTGGCAGAGCTGACCAACATCATTGAAAGGCCACTCCGTAATTCCTTGAAAGGTCATGGCCATGGAGGAAGGTTCCCAATGACTTTTTAAAAGATAAAGGTCATGTTATTTTCAAGAAGGGCAAGGACTGCGTGGGGAAGTAGAGGCTGTCAGCCTTACCCCAGTCTTCCAGGGAAGATTATGGAACAAATACTGCTGGGGTTATCCTTCATATGCCTGGACAGGGCTCCAGGAAAACAAAGTGAGTGAGAACAGCTAACGTATTTACCAAAGGCAAATCACACCCAAACAACCTGATTGCTTTCTATGAACAGATAATTTTCCCAGCAGACAAAGGGAGAGCAGCAGATGTTGTTTTCCTCGACTTTAGCAAGGCTTTCAACATGGTCTCCCATAGTATTCTGGTAGCCAAGCTGGAGAGAGAGGGACTGGATGGGTGAGCTACAAAGTGCAGTTTGTGGAAAACCGGTTGTATGAAGAGGCTGAAAGAATAGTGTTTTGTAGTGCAAGGACCAACTGTTGGCCAATATTAATCGCATTCCTCAGGGGCTAATGTTGGGGCTGATGCTGTTTTATGTCTGTACTGCATTTAACATATTGAGAATGAATAGGATGGAATGTGCCCTCAGCAAGTTTGTGGATGACACCAAGCTGGACAGAGTGATCAACACACTGCAGGGCAGGATTGCTTTTCAGAGGGATCTCAACAGGCTGTAAGAATTGGCTGAAAAAAACCTCATGAATTCCAAAGGCAGAATAACCTCATCTAACAGTACTAGGTGGGAGCCCACTGGAAGCTCTGCAGTAAAGGACCTGGGGAGTCAACGTGGGCAAGTTCAGCAGTGTGCCCTTTCAACAATACGGCCTGACCACATACTGGGTTGCATTCAGAAGAATGGAGCCAGCATACCCTGGGAAGAGATTAGTCCCTTTTATTCAGCATTTGAAGACAACATCTAGAGTACAATATTCAGTTTGGGGCTTGCCAGTACTTGTACAACATTGACAAACTGAAATTAATTCAGTGGAGACTGATCACAATGATTGGAGTGCTGAAGCATACAACTCAAGGAGAAGCTGAGCGAGCCTAGAAAGGGCAAAAGGTGGAAATCTAACTTTGGTCTTCCACTACCCAAGGCAGTGGTCACAACTGCAGCAAGGGAAACTCTGATTAGATATAAAGGGGAAAAAAATTCACAATGAAGTTGGTTAAGCACTGGAACAGTTGCCCAGAGATGATGTGGAATCTCTGTTCTTGTACATTTTCAAAACTCAACTGAACGAGGCCTTGAGCAACCTCATCTAAATTAGTGTTAGTCCAGCTCTAAGCAGATGGTTGAACCACATGACCTCAAAAGGTCCCTTCTAAGCTGAATTATTCTGTGATTTTCTAAAGGACTGTGATTCAGCCACTTGTCTTTCTCACATATGGGAAATTTGACTATTCTCACTGAAATGTAGGTCTTTGCACTTGTATTTACTGAACTGCATTTTTTCATGTGGAATTATTTCCCCAGCTTTCATCCTGTCCTACAAAGTGTATGTGATTCTTTCCAGGTTACAACATTCTATTTGCATTATCCAAGTCATTAAGAAAATCTTGACACACTATGTAGAATGCTATTTGATTCAACTTGCCAGTTCATGAAATACTGATAATCATTCTTTACGGATTTTTCCAAAAAGTTGTACATTTCTCTTGCAATAATGAGTCTAGACCCTGCGTCTCTATTTATGAGTATGTCATGAGTGAGGCAGTGTCAGAAGCCTTAGTAATATCAAATACCTATTACAGTGGGAACCTGCTCCTTTTTCCTTATCAAGGAGTGGCTTACGCTATCACAGAAGGAAATCAGTATAGCTTGACAAGACTCATTTAGTACAAACACATGCTTATTGTTATAAAGTATAAACTTTTTACATATTTTTTTTCTAGGATGTTTCCTGTCTTGGAAACAATCCTGTCTGATTGGGCAGGTTCCTCCTCCTTCTCTTTGCCCCTTTTGAAGCTCTCCTGTTTGTTTGTTTTTGCCTTCCCGAACCATATCCATCCTCAATGATTTCTCAGACATGAGTCATAAAAAGCCCAGAGGCTGTAGACACTCTATACATGCAGGAAAAATTTTATTTACCTAAGTAACCTCTGATCCTTTATTTAGTAGTATAAATGTTAGCTCTGTGATCAGTTACTCAGGTAGCAAATGTTGAAACAAAAACAACTAGAAGAAAACATATCAGCAATATATTACCAGTCTTCCTTCACTGTTAAGTAATAAATCAACTTCCTCTTTCCCTTTTCTTAGCATTCATGTTTCTCTTCACTTTTTTTGCTGATTATGTCTCAATTTTATTTGTATGCCTGGACCTCCCCAGTTGCATCTTTGTAAGCTCCTTCTCAGAAATTTGATCTTCCTTCCATTTTCTGCATGGTTCTTTCTTGAAATTCAGATCTCTGGAGAAATCCTGAGGTATGACAGTTGGTCTTTAAACACCTCTTTCACCACTCCTTCACATTAGAAGGATTTATAAGCCTAACAGCCAAGAGTGAATTCCCTGAAATTTTCTTCTTAGATTTGTTTTTCCTTGCAGACCCCAATTTTAACTTTATTCCTGTCAGCTGTTGTTAAGCCTACAGTTCCTGTGCATCAGAAGATTTGGTTAAGAGCTTCCAAAAAGCCTCATCCTCTGGCCTGATGTTCTGTACCAGACTCCTATCATGAAAGCATCGTTAAGATGGCCCTTTGGAATCTCATATCCTTCCTCAACAGCAAGTTCAGTGACACTCAAACCTCTGAAATCCAGGAGATCTCAAAAAGTTACTGGAAAAAGGTCAGCCCAGCTGTTCCCTCTTTGGTTACCACTAGGCAAAATAATTATCAACATGATTTTCAATTGCATTAACAGTCAACACTAGGAAGATTTACTGAAATAAATCCACAGAACTATAATCATAATATAACAGAATCTGAAAATTGGCATAACTACAGAAAACTTGTGATAGTATTGCAGAAAACCAGGGACGACTACCTTGTGTATGGATTTCTGCTCCATGTGTCTGTAACCAAAGCAAAATTTGTATGCCTGTTTAGGTATTAAATATTATGTCAGAGCTGACTTTTGTCAACAATACAACAGACTTATTTCCTGGTCATGAAATTTCTTAGCAGCAAAGCAGGATTTAAGAGACATTGGCATGCTTAATGAGGGGTAGATAATTGCTAGATGGAATACTGTAGGAAAGAGTGAAGAAGTTGTAAATGGTGGTATGGCAGTAAGATGAATATTAATTCATCAGCTATGTGGCTGGTTTTGATCAGTAGGCTCAGCATTTGGCTAGCAGGTACCAAGCAGCTCCTAGTCAGTAGAGTTTATATAAGTCAAGTTTTGCCTTAGCATAAAGAAGGATGTTAAACAGGTGAAAACATGTAACACTACTTCCTGAATGATATGCATTATTTAAGAATGCAGAGTTCAAGTATATGTTACAGATGTGCTAGGTTAGAGAGAATAGATTTAAAATGTCTTGACAAGTATCTTACCAATGTATTTCTTGGTTTTCAGAGATCTGAATGCCAGTAAATTCACCACTCTGGAAGGACAAGAGAGTATTAGGTTCACAAGAATGCTATCTTCAGAAACTGGCTAAGTTGGAGAGGAAGCAAGCAGGTGCCCACGCAGCTGATAAACTGATATTTTCTCTTTACAGCAATGAACACTCTACCAGAAACACCTACTTTTCTGTATCTGTGAAAAATGGGTCCAAGTTTCAAATCATTTACCTAACCAATTCCGAACAACTGCCTGAGGCCATGATCTCATACTCCTCTCTCCCTTTCTTCTTTTTATTTTGCCACAACCTGATCTCCTCTGGTCTTCTAACAAACTCCCATGAGATCACTAAGTAAGAAAATAAAACCCCACATTCTAGTGCCATCAGACCTATTTTCTGTATGCCCAGCTAGCCTTTGTGGCTGTGGGCAGTCAACTACGTGGCACACATCTATCCAGAATGCCCAACTCTTTTTCAGAAGTACTGTCAATACTGCTTCCAAAGGGACAGAAAGCAACATGGACTTGCTTAAGTCTTAAATGAGTGACTTTCCAGTCACAATGACTGCCACAGCCTGAGTTTCAGTCTGGCACAAAAAGTGGTCATATAACTATACAATAAATAAATAAATAACTCCATAAGGAGCTGGACTTTAGGAATAACTTGCTCAATTAACTTTCATATTTTGCTTATTAGCTTTCTGATGGCTCATGAAGTCAGGGATTGCAGTTTAATGCATTTAAAAATAATTTAAATAAGTAAGTGGATTCTAAGATACCTTAAAAATATATTGACCCTTTAAGCAAAAGGGCCATTTGAAGCCTAACTATAACTTCTAGCCTATACTCTGCTGGAATATTTATCAAGTTTAAAAAGATAAGCTTTAGTAATCTTGGAACAGCTTAACAACATAAAGTTACTGGCAAGCATGTAAAAGATGGGCTGCTTGTATTTCAAAGCCACAGCTCCTAGAACAATTACTAACAAATTTCTTGATGCAGCATTTATGAAATAAACTTGCAATGGGAATGGAGAAGAAAGCCTGAAGAAGCACATGTATGCTCAGTGTATTCCAAGTGATACATCATACTGTACGTGACACTGGTAGGTTGCCCAGATTAACAGATGCAGGTCCTCCTTCAGGGAGGCTGACATGACAAATCTCTCAGAATATGATGCCGAGTCATATATGGAACTTGAATGAGCTCAAAGAAAAATATTTCTCTTCAGAATGATTTACTGAGCAGTAACCTAAAACTTTAATGTGAGGATACATCTATAAACCCTATGTTTGGAAAACACTTTTGATGTTTTCTCTTAAAAAAAAAAAATCTGCTGGCATTCATGGTATGTTATTAGTATATTTAAAATTTTGCAACTTAATCATGTGCAATATTATTTGTTTAAAGAAACTTCTAATCCTACCAGTATTATTCACAAATTTAGGTTGCTTTTGTAGGATCTTAGAAACGTAATGTTGAGATGTCAACAAACAAAAGTTACTATCTTCAACAAACTATTTCCACTTACTCATTGTAATTATGCAACAGAACTTCGAGTTCTGCCTTCCTGAGGGATATGCAACCCACAACTATTTCAGAAGAGCTAATACACACAACAGTTACAAGGAAGGAAAGGAAATCGTGTTTTGATGCCAAGCTTCTCTTCTTGCCTAACTGGTGAGAAAGAAAAGCTTAAGTACATTCAACAAATGGTTAATCCCAAATTCATAAACCTGTAGGATAAGTCACAGTTACCATCATCGTGAATAGCCCCATTAACTCCAATAAGGTCTGCTTATGGTAATGGACTATTTAAACAGTGAATAGTTTTACTGGGTGAACAGTGGGATCGCTCAAGAACTGAGGCCTTTAGGTGAGGAAGGTATGATCTGATCATAACCTGTTACTCCTTATCTACCTTAGAGGTAAACACATTGCATAGAAATGCATTTACCTGTAAAACAGTTCCATCAAAATTCAGTCAGGAAGCTTTCACACACAGCAAAGGGGGATGCTGTACAGAGGACTCGTGTAAGTCTAACTTTTGTTTCAAAGCCTTATCAGATTTGTCAGATTTTAACAGCATTAAATTCAGGCCATAAATTAACAAAACTCACACCTGCAGTTTGGTCCCTTGATTAGAGCACCTGTGCCTGCCTGGACAACATGGCTTCCCTGGCTTTAAATTATATCTTCTATTCTACTGTTAGCATTTAACATACTGAGTTCCAACTACATGTATAAAATTGTTTCTCAGCCAAATCTTCCATGTTCAGTGGAAACAAAAATCCAGAGAAAAATAGCAAAGAACATTAAGCTTTTCACCATGTCTGTAACATCTCCACTGAAATGGCGACCCATGACATGGTCCAAGTTATATATGTTTCATAACCCTAGGGGACTCTCAAGCCATCAAAATCTCATTAGCCTCACAGCAGTCCCAGTACCTTCTTAAGTTGGACTTCTGGCCTCCCTATCAATAAATAAATCAACTGTAATCCTTTCTAGTGACTAAACTCTTCTTTGAAGTTGTATCAAACATCAAACATTCCTTGCATAATTTTAACCAGTGCAGAATAATATCTTTTCTAACATATTCACAGTCTTCTCACACATGAAAAAATAAAATAAAACTCTAATTTCTAAACTCATGGTGGAAGTTTTGGCATATTGTAGTCAGGCATTTTGCTTTTTTTAAAAATTGTAAATATAAAATTTATAAAAAAGTATACCAAGCCTATTATAATTCTGAAGCAGTCACCTCTTTGGTAACGTGAAGATACGACATTCTAAGGAAATTGTGTGTGTGCATGCATATATAAATATGTATTTTCAAGATCATTAACCTAGGGTTTTACAAAAGACTCAAGAGAGTCTGTTTCAGCATAGACCTTTCAAAAGGAAAATCACAGGACTGCTCAACAATTTATTCTAGATTGCTTTGCAGCTGAAATATCAAGAGTCATCCAACAGAAACTACACTGCCAAAAGGAGGTAGGCAAGTACTCCTGTCCTTCTCTTTCAAAACTTGCCTCCAACTCAAAACAAATTTTCCAAGCATGAGACAAGACACCTGCGAACACTGAGAGCTGTCTCCTCAGGTACCACGCAGCATTAAGTCCAACACAAAAAGGAGGATCCCATCTGAGACAGCTATCTTGCACAGGCAT
Source organism: Aptenodytes forsteri (assembly GCF_000699145.1). Classification (NCBI taxonomy): domain Eukaryota; kingdom Metazoa; phylum Chordata; class Aves; order Sphenisciformes; family Spheniscidae; genus Aptenodytes; species Aptenodytes forsteri. The sequence goes on along the minus strand of NW_008795127.1, from coordinate 738,479 downwards.
CTTCAGTTAGAACCAGCCACCAGAGGAAAGGCAACAAGTATGAATAATACCAAAACATAGCTTTGGTTTTGTCTTCTCAAACTGAAGTTCAAGTAATAAATAGGTAGGACTAAACATTATTGCTTGTAGTTTAAAATAAAACTGCATTTTTTTAAAGGATTACATACACACCTACATTGCTGTTTCCCACAATGTGTTACAGCTATTGCCAGAGGATAGAAATGAAATTGCTCTGACTTTTGTACAGCTGAGCAGACAGGTTTAATAAATTAATAAAATGATGTGCAGACATGCAGGCAACAGCCATCACTAATTTTCATTTTTACTCATTTTTCTTTACTCCTCTTCTGAATTTGTCATACAGAAAGTCATGAAGTTAATAGAACAATCGTTTTAATTCTAGTAAAGCTGAAAGTCTTCTGCAAATAAAAAGAAGTTAAAGATAAAATGTTTTCTAAGATTTGTGCATTTAGCATTTAACACCACATTAGGTTCTGCTCATAACCTCAAGTGGAGGTAAAAAAATTTTGAAAAGCTTTAAAAAAGAATCAGTCAATTGTATTAACCTCTTTTCATTTAAAAACTAAGCCGTAATATACAATGGTCATACCCCACATCCTACAAAGCTGCTGTTTAGATTTCTTTTGCAGATTTTAATTGCACAGTAATCCAGTCCCCCAGGCACATCAAAGGCCACATGTCCCTCTTCACCACAATTCCAATTGCTCTCATCAACTAGGAAGTTTAAAGCTGCCGTGGTTTAACCTCACCCAGCAACTTGAGCACCACACAGCCGCTTGCTCACTCCTCCCCCACCCCCAGGGGGATGGGGGAGAGAATCGGAAGAGTAAAAGTGAGAAAACTCGTGGGTTGAGATAAAAACAGTTCAATAATTGAAATAAAATAAAATCCTAATATTAATAGTAGTAATAATAAGAAGAAGAACATGCAAAGCAAGTGATGCACAATGTAACTGCTCATGACCTGCCAACCTATGCCCAGCCAATCCCCAAGCAGTGGCCCCCCCGGCCAGCTTTCCCCCTGTTTATGTACTAGCATAGTGTGAGAAGCTGAAAAGTCCTTGACTTAGTGTAAGCACTGCTCAGCAACAACTAGAACATCGGTGTGTTATCAACATTGTTCTCATCCTAAACCCAAAACACAGCACTGTACCAGCTACTAGGAAGAAAATTAACTCTATCCCAGCTGAAACCAGGACAAAAGCACAATCAAATTTGTTTTCCAATCACATGAGCCCTGTTAATAAGGTATTCTTTGCATTCATTCATCCATTCTAAGATTCTGCAACTTCTCCGAGATGTCTTGTAGAAGAGTTTATAATGAAACCTTTGATTGCAAGCAGGCCTTGGGAATCACCTTTATCACCACTTACTTAACTGTTTGCCCCCCAAAGGGCAACAGGTAACACGGCCTGAGATAAAACAGAGCTAATCTTTTTTGTGATTAAACTCTTTCAAAATTACAGCCAAAACATCACACCCAAAGCTTGCATTAGTTAGGACTGATACTGAATATTGACTTTTCTGGGAGGAGGAGAAAAAAATAAATAGGTAAATAATTCAAGGCCTTTCCTTTAATGATTTAAAATTATCGAGTGTCAACCAAAACAGCAAATAAAACATTGATTTATATATGGGCATATGTGTAAGAACTTACCATTTTCACTGTCGGACTTGTTTTCATGTTCGGTATCAGTCAGAGTGAGGGCTGAGTTGGAACGGCTCGACAGACAGGAACTGCGCCCTGATTTGACCCCCCTGCCCCAAAGTCTCATGGCATGCTCTGGAGACATCACTCCTTCATTTTCAGTATCAGCATCTGACCCTGCACTGATAGAGTAACCTCTGTGGGGGAGCCCCATTTCCGCACAAAATGCCAGTCCTCGACGAGTTGCTGGTTCACAAACTCCTAACTGCCTTAGGGTAAAATTCTGTCCTGATTAGGGGAAAAAAAAGATAACAGAAGGTGAGATTTTTTTTTTTTTTTTTTAAAAGAACCTAAAAGTAAAATCTCTTCATGTGTATAATTGTCTCAGGTATCACACAAGGTGTTTTGTCAAAACTCCGCATGTATTACAATCAAGTGGATTCTTTTGTCTCCAGCTCTCTGCGGTGCCCCTTTTCAGTCATACTACACCTTAGCACTGTTTTGTCAACTGCTTGAACACATCAAAAGTGCTCCTGGGTAGGAAAGAAACATAACAGAACCTGCAAACTAAGAAATGCCAATTCAGCACATGAAAGGATTAAAAATAAATTACAAACTTTTTTTTTGGTTTTTTTTTTTGTTTTTTTCTTTTTCAAAGCATGAAAGCCGTAACAAGTATTTGTCAGGTTTTTTTTTTTTTTTTTTTTTTTTTTTGGTCCTGGTTAGAGATCAAAGCAACAGGCTATTTTCCCTGTACAGGTGTCACCTAACGTGGCAATGGAAAAACGAAATGGGAATTGGTCTTTATTGGAACTCTCTGCCCTACTTTAATACACAAATATAAACAAACAGGAACACGGCCACCCGTTACCTGTAAGGACTACAGTAAATTTGTTATTTTTTGTGTCTCTGTATTCTGAGAAACATTTTAGGCTTTTACTGCTGAAGCAGAGTCTGTGCATTTTAAACAGACTTTTAGCCTCTGTTTTGGGGCAGAGCAAGAGACATAAGTGAATCCCAAATGATTGTATTAATAAATTAGGTGCAATAAACTCGTGGCACTTGAATAACTTAAAGTGTCTAAATTATGCGACACTCAAAAATGACTGCCTTTTTAATGGCTGTGTCTTCATCCTACTTTTATGTCCGTAGATTTAAGACATTTTATGGTATACAGACACTTGGCAAGCTCATTTGCATGCCTATACCCATAATGCTTTTCCACCCTAGCCCACAGTTATTTCATAGCTCTGGGAACAAATTAGAACACGCATTCAATTTTTGAATCTGACAGGCATCCTAATTTCTCCAAAATTAGTCATTTAACATAAAAATACATTAGTAAGATAATTAAAGCTTATAATACAACAAGAACAGAATTCTATCAATCAGAAAGTAATAGAATTGCAGAAGTATGAATACAGAAGTGTAAATAATTCCTGAAATATTAAGAGTTAATGTCCTGGCCATTGACTTGTTTTAAGTGAGCCAGTTAATTATTTTATTGCTGCGGTCATATGAAGCTGTCGCTGTAAGTTTCTTTGCAGTCAGAACCATAAATGAATTCTGACAATGACTTCCATAAATAATGAAAACGAGTTACTACAATTAGGTACAAATCAAACTGTATTTATTATACAGCTGTGAATAAATCTTTGAACTAAAATACAGCTGGGGAGGTAAATATAAAAGGAGCAAGCATATCTATGACTACATTTGAACAGTGTGAAGGGTATAAGAACAGGGGATTACTATGCACACTGATAGTATCTTGTCATTTTTTTAAAGCTGTCACACCATGTGAGTTTTCAGGTTTTGTGAGAGTTGAAACTAACAAGAGAAGCAAACAGGCCAAACAAACCGCCCAGTGGTAATAGGGTCAGAGCTGAAAGTAGTGAAGTGTCTAAAATGCTTATTATTTTGCATTTTGGTAAATGTATGCTGAGTGACAGTCTAGAACACTGGTTTTATGTGTTTGGTACATTATTACGTGAATCCACATTTTCAAACAGTTGCCTAAAGTCAGAATCAAATATAGGAGAAGCCCATGCGCACATGTATATGTATACAGGTGTACCCACACACACACGAAGCGGCTAAGGTGTATACACAGTTGCACATGCAGCATCTTACTGGTTCTTTGGGAAGGAAAATGGAAAGGAAAGAGGTATTTTTGACCAAAGACAAGGTTACTGGAGTCAGTAACAAAACTGCCGTGACTTCAACTCTACAAGGTGTTATGCCTATGGTCCCCGTAACCTCACAGTGCTGAGATCTGGAGGTGAGGAAGGATGCAGACAGACACAGATGCTGCCCCTTCAGCTACAATTAGACCAGCTGCAGCAGGCGAGCACAGCAACCTGCAGCTCCTCGGCCAGCCTGCACCACACAGCCCTGTGCTCCCCCCACTGCGAAAACAACCTCTTTGCACTCAGAGAATCACTCAGGGAGACATCTGTGCAGACACATCAATTTGAAAAGACAATTCCCCCCGCACACACTTTTTTTCCCTCTTAGGCAAACTATTATTTTTAAGAGAAACTACTTCAGGCATTATATAACAACATCCTCCATGATCACTTTCTGGGAGATTCGGTCTCAGGCACAACATACCACCTGCCATCTATTAATGGATTTTATTTTTTCTTTAAGTTTACAACAGCCTACCTCCATGTAAAAGATTTTCTTCTTTTCTCCCCTCTTATGAATGGTAAAAAACCAAAATGTCCTGTCACAGGGCCAAAACAGAAATGGGGGGCAGGTTTGTATATTGCTCTCTCATTACATTCAATATATTAGAGCTTTTCACTACACTGAGCAGTTTTACAGCATAGCCCAGAAATGCTCTAACAGCTTTAGAAACATCAGGCTAAATCATCTTCTGAATTAAAGCTTTCCTAAGAGCTTTACTAAGAGGATTGTACTCTGTGTAAGTTGCCTACACAAATGAAAAAAACCAAAACAAAACACAAAGCCCAAACCAAAAAGTTGACATGGAAAAAATATGCATTTGTGTAGGAATTTATATCCCAAAGGAAACTATACATACATGATACAAAAATTCTACATCATCTTAAGATTCCTAAACAATGAAAACAGGAAGTCTTCTAGGATCCAGGGGAAGCTGAACGCGGCTGGGACACAGACCCAGCAGAACAGTTGGGGGCTTTTACCTGATAATGAACAATACTACGAAATAAAAATAAAAACTGAAAAGGAGGTTGTAGGAGCTCAGTGGAAAAAAACAGTATGAAGAGAGGATGTTCTCCTTCTTGTGTTCTTAAGAGTTTCTAATTAACCTTTCCAGAATGATTTCAATGTGAGGGATTTAATCATCAGTTTCTTACACTATACACACTTTGCAATTTCTCCCACTGACAATAAGTGCCTCAACAGTTCATAAAGACTTAAAAACAACTTGGCAATTGTAATGAACTAATTCCTGAGAAGAAAATGTAGATACAGAATAAACAGATAGGCATAATGCTTTCTGGTTTTTTTTTCCTTTCCTGTAAAAAAGGATGAAGTGTAAAATAGAAAAAAAATTAGACACAACATTTCAAGGAGACTTGTTTTGGAGACACCTCTGGGAGTTTTGGACTGTTTGGGATGATGTATCATGAAGTTAGGTTTTAAAAACTGACAATAATGCTGTCTACTACCACTCTACCATTAGATACTGCCTTTCTCTTGGCTAGGAATATCAATTTATGGGTAAAGTAATGCTGACACCCTCCATTTGTGCAGACAAGAACAAAATTAATGTAATAATTCTAAAATAACTTTCAGGAGCTTGTGCAGCAATCACTGTTAAAAACACAGCATTTGCCAACAGTAACCATACACATCTACCTGCTACGTTGCAACCACTTTCTGTGTAAGCAATGATCCGCGTACAATCAGTGTACCTCCTTAACTACAGTAGTTAAATACATACAAAAAAGTATACCAACATAATTTTAATATATATGTTAATATATATAATTAGTTTTTTTAAAAGAGAGTGTGTGTGTATATATATATTTCTCTGCCAGAATCACACAGGTTACATTGTCCAGAAACGTAGGGGTTTTTTTTAGTTTAATCAAATACTGCATATAAGCAAGTTTGATGTATGCAGAAATCATGTATTATTTTAGAAAGTCAGAAGTTAACAGCTGGAACTAAATGGAAACCTGGTGCACTTGTGCCACATTTGTTTCCCTGGCCTAAATTGGAAAGTTTATTCAAAGACATCCAATCCAAAGTTAATCAATTGTTATCTGTGGAAATGGGTTTTTGAAGAGGACTACTAAAGAAAAGAAAAGGCCCCATGGTTCTTCAGTTGTCAGTCCTTGCTCTAACTTGGATCTATACTATCTATTCTCTTAAAAACCATGAAAACCGGAAAGAAACAAACAGAAGGAATGAACAAAAAATATCCAACAGAGAACTTGTCAACATCTCCAGACATCAGCACTGTCCTTAGTAATTCATTAACCACTGATAAGTCAACAAGTCAGGTTTCAGCAACAATAGGCTATTTTGGAAAGGGGGGGGAGAATCTGAAAAGCCCCCAAAGCATCTGCCTAGTTAGCATAAAAATACACCCACACCCCTACCTTTTAAACCTATTTTGGTTCTATTCTATTTTGAGTGCCTTTGCTGACTTTGGTTTTGTCGTAACAGGGTAGACATAGAACCAAAAAGGCAGAGGTCCCAAACCCATCCAAGTCCATACTCAAAATTCTGTTTAGTTCAGCTCTTGCTTATGTTTCTGATGAAGTTTCATGCTATGTCTGCTGTCTCTGCATCCTTCGTTACTTGTCAGTCCCCTTTCTAATCTATTCTTCCTTTGTATCTTGTCTTCTTCTGCCTCTAACACCTTCGTGCCATTCAAAAATCAAGCGCATTTTCCCTATAATCACTCTGTGATAACACATGACAAAAATACTTGTACTAAATTTAGAAAAATTGTGAACAACTAAAGCTATACAGATGCAAAACTATGATCATGGTCCTTAGGAGAACCAGTCTTCTCTCTTACATTTCCACGATTCCCTACTTAATCTGATTTTTTTTTTATTAAGTCTCATTTATTTAGAAAGCAAATGAGGAAAAGTATTTTTCTCACGTTTTTACTTTCTGTCTGCAGACTACTGCATACAAACATGTCCTCATAATACCATGCTTATCATATGAGCTTATTGTATAAGCAGCACTGATGTCAAAGCGTTACTGCAAGGACCATGCTGTTTTCTTCTATTTTGATATGGGAAAAGTACTTATTTCCTTTTGTATCCATGTTTAGACACTATATAGCGGGCATGTTTTTCCTGTTTGAAGCTCCTTACCTGGAGCTCATTCTCAATACCTCTGAACACTTTCTGTAGAGCAGAAGCCAGTACACAGCTGCACCACATCTTTGAAATGCTTCATCATTTCTGTACAACCAAGAGCTCAAGACTACTGACCTGATTCAACAGTACCTTGCCTTCTTAACTCATACACGTGACAACTATGAAGGAATAGCTCTGTTAACTGCAAATTGGCTGGCCTGTTCACTTTACTAATTCCTGAAAAATACAGAGTTCAATTATGTGCTAGTCAAATACGGGAAAAGGAGCTTCTTTGTATATAACAATAGGCAGCAAAACTGTCCCTTCTGTTCTCAGGGCACTAGCTAGTCACTACAGGACCCCTGAGAATATGGGGTAGATGTCATCTTCCTAGATGATCAAAGCAGAGTTGGACTGGTTTAGCAAGAATTCCATGCAATCCTATGGGATCTTAAATATCATCTACTTTCAAGTGTCAATTCTAGCCGATTTCTTAAGGAAAAATATGTAACTTCTTTGTAAATAATTTTTTTTTTTTCCCATTTACTGAGGCAAATACAGCGCCGCACCCTTACAAAGGTGGTCCTTCATAAGGAAAGGTCTTGACAGGAAGGACATAGAATTGGAAGTAAATGTACAGTAGGATAACAAATTTGCTATAAATGAAAGGACAAAGATTTTAAAAAAGAAAATAGCAAAACAGAGGCCTTGGATGCTCTATAAAACTCTGATAAGAAGTGTACAAATGCTGTCTGCAGAAGTCAGTATGTTAGGTGGGTAGAATACAGTTACACAAAAGAGAGAATGAGTAATAGATGTGATACCATCCATTCTGTCACACAAACTTCACAATATATTTACTGAAAAGGAGTTTTCAAAGCTGTACTTGCAGAGTTCTGTTTGCTAGGATGCAAGAAATCGCAGTGAAGACTAACAAGTAATGAGCTTTGCCTATGTTAACATTTTTTCTTTCTGATTTGGCATAGTATTTTGTTGTTATTACTTCAGCCTGATTTTCTCTTTTGTTGTTGTGAAAATTACCTGTGAAATTTAAGCCATCCTAATCCACTGTATCACATTTTCCTCCTGTTTTTAATTCCTATGTTTTTCTCTTCACTCATCACAACCCTCTTCCTTGTCACCTCTTAATCTCTCTTTCTTGACCTTTCCGCTCTATTCACTTTTCCATCTTAACCTCCTTTTCTTGTCATTATCTGATTTAGAGTGGAGCTGTAAGACACGTATGAAAGACAGGTGCTTCTCCAATATATCCAGTAAACTACATAATAACAAACAGCATTAAATTATATTAAATTTTAGCAACTGTGCATATAATTTTCAAGTGCTTGTTATTCTGAGCAAACATTAACCACACAGTTCTCCCATTCCTTATGGGCTTTCAAAAGCATATGCGGAGCTAAGCTATGGTCTCAGTGACTTCTGAAAGAGTTAGCGCCAGATACTGTGAGTTCTCTGAGCTGCGCTTACTGTGCCACTCTTGGTAGAAGAGCTTTATGTAAGACTCAAAACCTGAGTCAATTTTACAAAAAAACATCCCCACACTTATTGTTTTGTGGGAAATAAAGTATTTCAAACCTAATATTTAAACCAGCCATGTATTTATACTAGCATTAAACTATAAAATCACAAGGAGACATTGATTGAAATGCTAGCCTGGGAAAGTTTTTATTTTAAGAAATAGAGAAGAATCAATGCGAATGAAACACAGTATCTTCCTGCCACTGGTTTTCCAAATTACGGTTCAAACATGCTGACTCTTCTGTGCAGTATGGGAGACTCGTAATTTTATTCCGTTAGGCTTGAAGGTGGCAGGGGATCCTCAGTACTAATCCACAGACTAGAACATAAGAAGCACTTCTTAATCCAGTATAAGGATAAAGGACTGTTCATCAAGCGCTTCTGAAGTTACCGCAGAGTAAGATTAAAGTCAGCTGAAGATAATTTCACAATTGCACAATTCAAAGCTTCAAGCTACAGCATCAGCAATCATGTTCCAGTAAATGAATTAATAATTTAAACATTACTGTTCCAAATTTGGGGATTTTATATAAAAATCCGGTTTTATGACTATGATTACATAATATACAAACTAAATTAAGAGAAACTAACACAGCTGTCCAGATCATGGGCTGCAAGGGGAAAAAAAAAGGATTCTGTGGATTTAAAAAAGAAATACAATTCCATGAGTAGCAAGAAACACGAAGTCTTGATCATGACCGGAATGACTGTATAGACATTTTAGGCCTCTATCTTAATGTTTGGATCCTGGGACCAAATCATCAACACCTCAGCATCCATTTATTACAAAATACAAATAAAGCCTAAATTTGATAGATGTGAAGAAAATATGACCCAAGGGTAAGCAATGTAGAGATGATGGATATCCAGTCTGCAGAGAGCCTACAACCACAAATCTGACAGGTATGAACTGCCACATTAAGGCCAGTACGATGCTAACGACATGACATACAGCTTGAAATGGGGAAAGAAGGTGAGGAGGAAGAAGGCAACACGAAGAGAAGCATGCAAAATAGTCTCAGTCTCACTGCTGTTCCTCCAGATGTGGAGGAGAGAAAACTCTACCGTTATTTCTGCCTTTCCAAGAGGGAAAGGCACATCTGCCACCACAAGTGAGTGGATAGACCCACAGAGGAATATGTCTCTCAACGTGGTAGAAAAATTGAGTAGTTCAACAGGCTCTGAACTGGTATAAAGAAAAAACCCAACACACCTATTCAGAATAGCCCCATACATTTCTATTTGTAGAATTTCATAAACAAGTATCCCACATGCACGGGAATCAGCTCTGCAATGCATGGACAGAATGAGGCACTCAGACCATCGTTGTAGGTAAGTGCAAGAAACAATGGAGAATACAGACCCAAGGACTTCTGCAGAAATGAAAACCTCTTTTACTCCCTCTATCACTCACACTTCCGTCACAACACCCCCAAAAGGGTTTCCGTTCTGTAAACCCCCATAATAAATGTAGTGTAGCATTGTCTTAATTTAGATTTTCTAGCAAAATGAAGACAAGAAAGGATTTATGACTCGGACATATTTATGGCACTGCAAAGCAAAAAAGTAGAAACACAAAACTTGAGGAAAACGTGTTCCCATGGCTCTACCATTTCCTCTTTCAACTTTAATAAGCTCAGTAACGCTGAGCATTGACTCTCAAGCCAGTAAGTTGTGGCATTTTACAAACTAATTTCAGAAAGTATCAAGGAACTTTCTGAGGAATTATTCCTATTTGACATTTCTGCTTCGCTTTCCGCATTTATTTGCCAGTGATGGAATAAGCAACCACTTACAGCTTGGCCTACAGCCCTGACTCTCAGCCCTAAGCACTAAATCAACGAACAGGACAGATGGGACTCTTCAGCCTCTTTCATTCCTCCCCTCACCCCATCTCTAACCGCACACTTTTCTAGCTTTATTCTCTCCATAGATATTAACACGCTGAAGTCATCTTTCATAGCCAATGATGTGATCCATTTATCTCCCCAGTCCTCAGTTTAGTTTTTATTATGAACAGGAGCAGCACATACGTCTCAGTATGTGAGCTACAGAATGATATAAGAGCAATTACAGACCCTCTACAATATCTTCCTTTCCATGAGGCTGAAAGTCCTTGTGAAGGCCCCTTGCTCACCTTATAAATTCTTAATCATTATTATCAAGAACTTAGTTCTCTTATTTTGCAACTGGACTAGTCAAAGACAAGGTTTTTACTCTGTGGACCAAGGCTGTGTAGAAATGCCTGATCAAGCAGTCTACTGCCAATAACCAAGGTTGATTTTTCCCTGGGGAATCACAATTGCCCTTTGTCTCCAGATCCGTAGCTCATCTACGGACCATGACTCATAAGGAGCCAATTTCAACTAGATGAATACCTTAGAGCAAGTGTACGTATCACTGAGCGTGAGCTAAATATACTCCTAATCAAATAAAAGTGAAATGTTTTTCTTAGTACCACTCTGTAGCTAATAGAATAACTTTAAAAGTCAACAGATCCTTATCACCTGGAACCTGAAAACCAATTAACTTCTTATTGTTGCTTTAAGAAATAACTAGTATAGCGATGAAAGATGGTAATATTACTTAGCACTTACAGCACTTTTCATCTTCAAAGCATTTTGCAAATATAAACTAATTAATCCTCCCAACACGCCTGTGAGGTGGGTAAGCATTATTATTCCTGTATTACAGAGGGGAAAAAAACCCCACCTTGTGCAGAAGGTTATGTGCTTAGCTCAAGGCCACAAAATTATCAAGAACATACTGGCACTGTATGCTGCTTACAGAAGTTACCCATTCAAATCAGGCCGATACTGCAGGTGGCCATGTTTTAGCATAATAAAAAAGTATCTGTCACGATGACAATCAGGACACATCTTGCACTGCAGTCAGGAACATAAAACACTAATTCTGATAGCTGCCTTAGATTTTGAGAGACAGTGCTTGCAGTGTCACTGAATGGTGATGAATTTGCTCATCAGGAGATCACAAAGTCCCTTCTATATCATTTCACACCTTCTTGTAAATAATCTGAAAAATGGGCTGATTCAGTTCTACTGAGAGTCACTTGCCTACTCAATAGTCAAAATTAGCTCATCAATAAGGCATAGGTGGTGGAATGTCAAAAATGGTCTTACCTATCTATCCTTCCATTGCTTCAGACAGGTTAGTTTTAAGTACTCGAGCTTTAGGTTTAAAAACATGACCATTTAAATCCTTTAATCCTACAGTTGACATTTATGGTGACTGAAAACATTAATCATTTTGCTATCCAAATAACTCATTTTGAGCAGCTAGTATTTAAAAGCAATAGAATTTGGAGTCATATTACATTAGGACAGAAGTTGCAATTAATGTTTCAGGTTTCTGAAGTCTTAAAAATGTATCCTTGACAGTGTTTAATATCTTAAACAATAAAATAAAATTGTCAAAGCATGTATCACTGTTTCAGGTCCCTCTTTCACTGAATGGTGAGATTTTTCTAGCACCTAAATCTAATTGTCACAGGAGTGTCAGCTGAAGGATAGCTACGATACATCCGCACAGTGTAACATACTGTACACGGCTTTGCTTTTCAGCAACCTTGTATCAGTGATCCAGCATACCATGAAAGAAAGAAATTCTTTTTATTTGCTTGTTTGGTAAGTTCAGCCCCACTTTTTGCAGCTCCAAGGAGTTATTAGGGCATTTAATCTAATTTAGGCACTTAAGTATTCCAGAAGAGTAAAGGTACAAAACTATGCATACAGGTACTTTCTCCTGCAAAACTAAAAGGGGTAGCATGAAAATAAATTGATGTTGAAGCCTGGCTGACAATGAATTGTTCCAATTGATAAACACAGTGAACTCATTCTCACTGCCAGCTAGAAAGACCAAATAACTTTACCTGCAGGCTAAACTATAGTTGACTCAAGCTTTCAAAAAGTAAAAATTTAACAAAACCTGCACCACCTCACCGGGTCTTCTATTAGCAAAAGGTGTCCTGCTGCTCAGCTTTTCATTTCACACAGTTCACAAACACTGCTGTGATTATTTTGTATGAAAATATGAACATGCGCAAATCTGCAGTGCATCCTTCCACCTGTGCTCGTGGGTCAGCCTCCCACTCCTGTGCAAAAACTCACTGATGTGATACGTGGATTACGCTGTAGGATCACTATACTGCCCTGCAACAACAAAATTCTTTGAAATGGAACAATGACTCCTTATAAGAGGTATTGCATATTCCTCTCCTCCCTTTAGCATGTATCTGATGGTAAATAAAATACAGTTTTTGCATGCCTGTATTTTTCTTATTAACTTAAAGCACCTGTATAAAAAGTTTTTCAGTTCTTGTGAGTCCAGGTTTGATTCATGTTCTCCTTCAAATTGTTTTCATATTATTATATTACTTCCAATTATTTTTCCAAATGCAATTTTAAAAATACTACTTACTTTCTATATTTCTACGATCCTTCCACTCCATAGTCATGTCACACTTTCAGATATTTTTGCATAGCAGTCTCCTATGTACATTATATCACTTCACACAGCAGTTTAATTTTGTAAACACAGGAATTTCTCTCTGTACAACAGAGAAATTCAACTTTATACAGTCAGCTTTAACCCTGAATTCAGCAAGATACTTGGGCATATTCCAAAATACAAGCATTTAGGTTGTTGAATTCACTTAGAGAAGTTGTACATTTAAATCAGGCTGCTTGTTATAGTTGGATACTTCGAAACATAAGAGAAATAGGTGCCTTCTTCCTCCCTAACACATAAACAGCAAACAATCATATCATCACACCTTGGAGATTAAACAGTCTTTCATGACGCTTCATCCATTGTCAAGGATGAGACTAGGTATCTTCTCAAACATGCAATATAAAATTGAGTATCTAGCTTAAAAATACTTTTAAAGAAAAAAGCTCATGGTCTTCATTTACATGGCTAGGTGCCGAGTTTAGTTATTCACAGGCTTACCAATTTTTTTTAATCTTATGTGGGGATTAACAACAAAGTGAAAATAAGTAACTAAATTAGAAGTTCTAAAAATAGTAGGCTAAATAATCCTCATCTAAAGAGTTAAAAAACAAAACCAGTCTTGCAACAGATGAAGGGGCTTGAGAAGAAGGGAAGGAGACCACAGTAGGTCTTATCTCTCGTTGATGTTAACTGCCTAGATGAAGTTACAATTTCCTAAACAACCACACCCACTCTTCCAGTCTTGTCAACTGGGTTTCAAAATTAACAAAATAATCCCAGTTATATAATAATTTCTCATTCAAATATTTCACTGTATGTTTTAAATGCTGTTTTTAGAATTACAGTGACAAACATATGCATTTTTAGGCTCTTATTTCTATTTATGCAATTAATCTCAAGCAACAGAAATTCAACAGACAAGGAAAAAGATTCTGTGACAGGAACTGACAATTGTAGAACTTCCTCTCCACAGGTAAAGATCTCCTGGGGTAAAGCTACCACTGAACAGGGCACACCTATCTCCTACAGCAGCATCCCTTTCTGAATTCCTACCATGGGATTTTGGGAAGCAGGAAGCACGAAGATGTGTACTGAGACAACTCAGGAAGAAAGAGGTGAGAAAGTTCTGATCCATTAGCAGAAAGCTTTGAAGGGCTTTACCCCAAAACACCAGTCATAAAAACACGCGGACATTTTTAAATTGTGCCACATTTGAGAGATTCGAGAAACTCACGTAACTGCTCCAGTAGCTTTCCAGCGGATGCTGGAAATTTGATATTGCTATTTTACACAGTCTGGGCAAAAAAAAAAATTAAACACTCGTCATGATTAATTTTAAAAATTAATTTCCAATTAAAGGTATTTATTAAAACTTACCTTTTTTGCTTATAGATTTATTTCCTGTTGATTTAGGAGGCTAGAATGTAATTAGATTGTCAACAAAGCCACATATCTGCACTCTATTTCTAGACAGAGGGGCAAAAAATAAATATGGGGAAGTGTGTTTTATGTATTATTTAAAAACCTTTGGAATGACCTTGAACACCTTTTCCACAAAATGCTTCCAATGCCAGAAGCAGTAAATTCTCTCAGTCAAATATGAATCAAAGGAACACACTATCTAAGACTGCAAAACAAGCCCTTTATAACCTGACCCTATCAAACCGGCGGGTAGTCCCCAAAGGTGCTAAACCAGCATGCATTAGAGGAAGCCAATAAGCCATACAAAAAGAATTGAAAGGACAATGAGGAAAATCAAACGGGCACAGATGACAATGTTGAGATCACTGGAAGGTGAAGATGACACTACACATCCCAGACTGCCATTTTAGGCCTATAGACATGTAATATATTGCATATTGGGCAGTAAGTATTAGCTAAATATTACGTGCTTTTCTGAAGAAAATGAAGAGGAAAAAAACCCAAACCCCAGTGCACCATCATATGTGACTTGCCAGACTACATAAATTCTTCCATTTCGTTATTGCTATTTAAAAAGAACAGTACTCTATTCAGGCAATAGTTTGAGTTCATTAAATAAATGGTGCCTATTTTGATATCACTTTGTCACTAGTAATAAGAAACGGTCTACAGTACAGGTCTTAGAAAACTTCCTCTTGATTTTACCTCACTAAAGTAATGAGATCAAGGTGACTAATGACTTAAAAAACTAGAAAGTAGTGATGACCTGCAGTTTCAACACATCACAGAAACCAAAAATACACAGCAGAAAGCAGACAGACTACAGTAGCAGCAAGCCTCAGTTACATGAGTCTAAGAGAAATATTTTTATTTCCCTTGCAAACATTTGTAGGCAAAAAAGTCAACACCATCTGCCCAGCTCTAATTCTAATGTAAAGTTATTCTACTTGGAACAAAGAAAAACCACCAATGGGGAAAATATTTTTAAACATTTCTAAAATTAAAACTAAGGACTTCCTCACAAGGAGGAAGCTTTTTTTTCCTACCCCTAAACCTATTCTTGTTTCCTCATAAAAGATAGCTTTATACAGAAGACTGAGGCGTAGGTTCACACAGCTCTTGGTCTAGCTTTATCCTTTCAGATAGCTGGGCTGCAGTACTCCGCATATCTCATAACTTTTTTCTTTTTAACTCCTTATACTAAGTACTTTAGTTGTGGAAATGTAGAAAAGCCAATTCCAGAGACTACACTTTTGAATCCAGAAGTGATGCATAAGTGCTTAACCCTTCCTGGAGCCAAGTGCCATCTCCCAGAATCACTGAGGTCCAGAGGGACCTCTTGAGATCATCTAGTCCAAACCCTCTGCTCACGTATGGTCAGCTACAGCAAGTTGCCCAAGGACCATATGCAGTCAGGTTTTGAGCATCTCCATGGATATTTAGATTTCTCATGTCTCTCCAGTCCTGGACTCAGAAATTCAACAGTGAGCTCTAAGCAACCTTTTAGCATCTGGTTAGATATCGTAGATATCCACTAAAAAAATCCCGCAACAAGCCCAAATGCATTAATCATGAACTAATTTACCTTACTCACAGTACAGTGCTCTATTACTGCCCTTGCGAGCTGGAAGATAAAGGCACTGAGCTAATGCATTATTCATATGCTCATCCACACATACTATGTTTCCCCAAACCTGTTCACAGGGCTTCTTGGAACAGTTGTGTTTGTTTATTTTGATTCATTTTGAAGCTATTTACATTTTAGGTATACTAGAGTGGCAAACTTTTGGGCAACCTGTTAATAAGTTGAATTTATGCTGGGGGTCTAGTTTTTAAACTGTAAGGCCTGAATACTTCACTCCTGAGTCTGCAATGTTGTCACTGACCCATTGCCCAACATGGGCCGTTTACTTAACTTTCCTGTGCATCATATATTATTTATTTCAAAGATGGTACTCAATGCTTTCCCATCTTTGTAAAACATTTAGGGAGATACAAGTGAAGTGTACTATGTGTGTAGAGTATTACTAAAACTGATGAAACCGGTATAAAAACATACTCTTCCCACAGCAAGAATGCCTTGTTACTTGGTACTAACGAATTATACTCTTGCCTACCTTGTCTGGTATACTCATCTGCTTCTCTGTGGACCAAGTCTTTTACCCGGTTTCCATACAGCAACCTAGAGGAATCATGATCAAAAGCTTTCAAGGTTTCACTGGAGCTGTAAGACTTCTGTGTAGGCACTCTGCACTCCTCATTTTCTGCAGAAGAATTTGTATAGCGCCGTTCCTTGTCCCGTCTGCTCTTTGTCAGGGAGCAATAAGGCCTACGTTCCTTCACATCCATACTTCATTCCTTCTCTGTGCACATCAGTCCAGCTTATTTGGAAGTCTTCTCTACATTCAGCTTACATTCACCTATAATGAAATTAGAAAGACAACCGCTGATGTGTTACAATGTTCTCTAATTACTGTGATTGCTTCCTAACTATCTGGAAGAGAAAGAAAGACCTGATCAACGATGGGTGAGACACATTCGGTAACGTTTGCAAGACTTCCCAGAGTTTCATGCATGACCTACCCTGATCAAAAAAATTAGCAACGAAATTCTTGTGAACGACAACACAATACTTTTCATTTTTATACAACAGATTAGAAGATCAAAAGCAGACTAAGAACTGGGCAGAAAAAAAACATAGCTTTTCAGCTTTAAGAACGTGTTACTCGCCTAAAGTCTATCTGTAGGTAAGTTGTTTTCTCTTTTTCTGAGAAGGATGCATGCTTTAGTGGCAAGTCTGACTTCCTTCTGCTTGTCAGAAACTGCTGTTTTTAACGTCTGTTTTTTAAGTACAGACTTCTACAACTTTCTATTGTCATTTCTATTCTAAGAAAATTGTTCTCATCAAGAACATACACACATAATTTCACAGCAAGCTACCAAAACATGATATGCAGGAAGACTTCTTCCAGGTAGTATATTCTATATGACTTGTGCTAGAAAGCAAGTAACTATTTCATTTGTAAGTGACAGCCAGAAATAGGTTTTCCTTCCCTCAAGTTTTTAAGTAAATTTACAGTAAGAATCTTATTTCTATTACTATTTATTTTTCTTTACTGTTTCATTCCACTTAATTTTCAAAACAAGGCTTCTCAGTTTCATCTCTTGGGTCCTGCACACTTAACCAAAATATCCACATTTCTGACAAATTAAGAAATAGTTTGGAAACTTTGCTTTTGTTTTTTAAAGAAAAGTGCTAAAATAAAATATAATTTGTATCTTTAAACAGCTGACAAAAACCAGCTAAATGAAGAACAGTTCAGATTATTTTAATACTTTGCACTTGCACCTGTTAACTGAGGCCTTGATATTTCTTGTTTAACACCTTATATATTAGGGTTCTCTCCTTTGTCTCAAGAAGAACTTTCTCCTGGGTGCTCCCCTCAATTTAAAGTACTTAAATACCACAACTGACTGTTTTAGGAAGTACTATCAGCCAAGTCCTTGTGACGTAGAATTAAAATGACAGTTTACAGCACATATCACAAAGCAACAGCCAACTCCATTTGCACTCTGTTCTGCCAAAGAATATTGCTTTAGAACTCTTCACCTATTTCATTTTAAACATTTAATATCAAACTAATTAGTTGTCACTCCTGAAAAGATTTTTAGCGAGTATTTAATTCACTACAGAACCGTAATTCAAGTTTGTGAATGGTAGCCGGTCTTTTATCATTCTGTTTTGAAATTCTCTGAAAAGCTCTTGCATTTCTTGACCTGTGTGAATCTCAACTTAGACTAAAAGACAAAGCTACAAAGCCTTCCATTTAAGCAAACTCTCTTCTATATTTATTACATTTTCAAACGTTAAGTTATTAAAAAGAAACTGAAATATTTGTACATAATCAGAAAAAATGTTTTATTACACAATAGTTTATTAAATTTGACTATTTAGGCGTGCCCATGCAGCATGCCTTTTTAATTTATATGAAACACTCAGATTTTAAAATAGTTGACTAATGAATGCAAGTTCTTTCCATGTAAAAACAATTTTCTGGACATTTTATAAACTTTGTGTTTTGTTAACACTAAACTGAATTGTGATTTTAAAAATCATTATTAACAAATACACACAGGTATTCTTTTGCAGTGTAAAGACTTCATGTAGTAGCATATAGAATCATAGAATAGTTTGGGTTGGAAGGGACCTCTAAAGGTCATCTAGTCCAATATCTGCCCTTTCATCTACGCATGTCAAGACTTTAAAGGGCCACTAATTCCTAATGTCTCTAAATTGTGCCCTGGGAAAACTGACATACACTATTCATCAAAGATGAAATTTACAAAAACATTTATAATTAATCCAAACCCTTCTTTGCACAGTACTTTGTTACTATACCAACCTAAAATCCTCAAAGATTTAATCTATGCTGTAGCATGAGGAAGTACTGATCTGCTTCCCACGGAAGTCAATTAATTCAATAAAACTTCAAAAGGCAGTTTTCTGGGTTATCTGTTGCCTCTCCAGGCAAAGAATGAAAAGGTTAAAAAAATACAGGCTGTTTAATAGCACCACATTATGGAGACACTTTAACAATTATCCCCCTGCCACAATAATGAAGACTAGTGGATTTTTTGTGGGCATTTAAAAAAAAAATCCTGTAAGATTTAAGAACCTGATCTTTTTGAATCTGGCATTATACAAAACACTTGTTTACCTTCAGTAACCTGTACCTTTAAAAATTAATAGTATCTCTGAGCAAGTTTTAGGAAACATTTAACATCCTCAGGCTCATGCCTTTGAAATTATTACACATATCTGAAAGAAGGAGACAGAATAAAAGCTATCTTAAAGATCTGTCTACAAATAAATGTTCCCTACCACGATCAGAACACAAACAGAAAGAGAGAACACAAACATACTTGCAGAATACAGAAATAGGTATCAGTGTTAACGTTTAAGCAGTAAGCCAGCAATGACAAATCAAACAAAGGAAGACTTGCAGATGGCTTTACAAGATCTGAACTGTAAGTCTTACTACTGCGGTGGGATGTTTTACAGTCTCAGGACTGTGCAGGACTTACTTGTTCCATCATGAATTCCCCCATCCGCTTTTTTAAAAAAAACACCCCTCACCCCCAACTTTAGAGAAATATTTTCAATTATTGGGAAAAACATTTTAAGGAAGAAAACCAAACTGTCAGTTACTGCACCTGCTCAGCTCCTTTCTTATAAAGATCACTGTAGTTAAAATATTAACAAGTTTTCCCCACTCAAATCTTCAGATTTAAATGAACCACTGTTGCACAAATTTGAGCATATTTCATTTTTTCTTCTCCTCTGTCTTCTATAACATAAAAGCTGCATCCCAGGGGGAGTTACCCAAATGCACTGACTAGCTTTCTTTTACTATGCCTTAGAAGAAGCTCAGATGAAATATTGGTAATGAGTACAATACAAACTCAAGGGAACACAGCAACTAATTTGACGCATGAACAGTTTTTTTGACAAATCAGATTAAATTTTTAAACCAAATAAAATTAAGTTTATTTTGTGACATGTTACAAAAACACTTGCCTTCATCTGCAAGTAATTTTTGCCCATATGTCAATATTTATGGTCCATCGAATAGCTTCGCTCCAATTAAATGAAAGAATTTTCATAGAGCAGTATTTACAAAGCTATTGAACTACTAACTCACCCACTCACAAAAGGATGTCAAAACAGCTGTGCTAAATACTGTTACATGTTGTATTACAATGCTAACATGAAATGGCCTGCATATACTGAAGACAATCAAAAAAGATTTCGCAGGTGCATGCCACTACTTCAAGTCTCTGTCTAATGCTTTTCTAAGTATAAAACCTGAGGATGCTCATCTGTGTCACTGAGCATTGGGATCTCCCGCGACCTTTTCAGTGATCTGTCCAATGTTACAGGCTCCTGGCTGGATTAAACAGGAGAGTGTACGCTAATCACCAGACTGACATGTCAGCTGTTATATAGTCATGCCCATCCCATTTGTGTGCATAGCTTAGCTGACTGCAGCCTCAGTCAGACCGCGCTTTCCCAGTGTCACTCTAAATTTTAAAACCAGTTCAAAACCGTAAAAAGGAGATGCCCGTTTTTAAACTAATACTTACCTATTTCTTTTAACTTAATTTAGAAGGGAAGCAGGAGAACCAGAGAAGCATTTCTTGTACATGACCAGGTCATTGGGACCACAAAACTCACTCCCTTATGTGCCGGGCTACTTTGAAGACCTCTGACATCATTAGCACATTTAGCACAATATTTAATTACCAAGTCAGATAAGGTACATACATATAATAATTAAAACAAGTAGGTTATCAAAATTCTTTCTTTTACTCTAAGTGTTGTAGAGAGCCCAAGTGTAAACACCAAAACAGAGCACAAGGCATATTCACACACAAGTGTCGAAGCTACTGTGGGAGCTTTGATGACTGAAGTCTCAGATACAGACAAAGCTGACTGATGCTTCTACCACTACAGTGGTAGAAGTTTTACACTGTATTTAAAATTCCCCAGGACAGCCTTTCAGCAGTTCCCCTTAATCACCTATTGCAATGTGAAATACAGTTACTGTAGTGAAAAGGAAAAAAAAAAACAGTTACCTTTTTTACAATAAAAAAAGCCTCAACACTAAAGCCCTACACTGCAATATAGGAAAAGTAAAACAGACGTAAAATGTAGTATATATTTTAATTGCCAAGATGTAAACGAGGCTTTAGGGTCATGCTACAGAATGTTATCTAAAACACCCAGCTACAACTTTAGCATGCCTGCAGGCCTTTTAAACTGTTATGGAAAATTATTGCATTTAATTCAGCAGCTTCAACTCCGAGCTCCCCAAAGGGTTATTACAGTTTGGCAACAGGATGGTAATCCTGCCTAACGTACACAGTGCTCCCTCCCCATCTCTCACTCAGAGAACCTTCTTCCAGCATTAAACCTGGTTCAGTGAACACCAAGGTAACTGATTAAGAAATCTAAATATACCTCAATATTTTATGCCCTTTGATATCTAAAAATCTACATAGGCGTGAAGTAGTAAAAAGGTAAGAAATAAAGATGTTTGTAACCAAAATGAAGAGATAATTGTATAGAAAAGATTATATGACTGCTTAGGTCGATTTATGGATCTACTATAGCGTGTATTATAATCCCTTTCAATGTGTATATCCATTTTAGACACCTCAAAACAGAAAGCAAAAACAGAACTAGTTCTGAGAATAACAAGAGTCATTATTTTAATATATACAGTGCTGGAATAGAAAAGGTTTCAAAAATGAGAGGATAAAACTAGTAGATTTCTTTGTTACAGAAGAACAGTAACAGAGTACAAAATACTGTTATAAAGAAGGCCAAACAAGATCTCTCCTACTCAGTCTCACAAGGAGAAGGAACAGTAAGGAAAGCAGCACGCTGCTCAGAGCAGAGCCCTTCTTCCCTCCCTGAGGCCAGCAAAACTGAGCCAGGGAAGGAACTTATATATTACATACCACGACCTTCCCTCCCAACACCAAAATGTAACAATTTAGGCATTCCTAAGAACAACAGTGTTCCCAGCTGCATTCAAAAGCCTGCATTATTATTACTGAATTATTATTATTTTTATTACTAATTACCATTATTATGAATTAAGAATCATTGATCCTTCCACATTGATCCCTTAATACAAGCACAGTCTGAACGCTTGCTTAGATTGGGAACAGATTTCCTTTCATAAACACAGGCATTAAAAGAATTGTAAGACTTTTGGGAGAAGAAGCAGGCTTGAACTTCTGTCTGAAACAAAAGCAGAGGATTTTATGGGCTGCGAGTCAAGACAGTGCCTATTCTCAGCATTGACAACAGTTGCCGAATATAATGTCTAAGTAGTGCTGCTGAATAGATACATTACTGCAAGTGTCATTATTTTAATTTAATCATAATTTCCTTTTAATCTGTAGTTGTTTACTAATGTAAATATTACATTAGTTACAATTTGCACTAGGTATAGTACTTGCATGCCTCTTAATAGCAAAAGAACAAAGCAACTTCAGCTGATACATGTAACAAGTAGATTGAAAAGCCTAAGTGCAATATGCAGAAATTAAGAAAATCTCCTGTCCACAAAAATACTCACAATTCACACAACTAATCACCCATAAAACCTATTACAAACAAATACTAAGAAAAACCCAAAAGTCATAAAAGAGTGATGAAATTTCCACTTCAATGGCTGATAAAGTGAGATATGTCAGAAATCAACTGAGCTGGAAAAATGACACTTTGAAGAGGTGCTTAGGATGATCTGTAGCCATGGTGTGCCATTAGTCAAACTGATGACTCTTAATACATGGACATTTCAGGTCATCATATCTAGAAACTCACTTCTTAATATTAAAAGTCTGTCTTCCAGCACAGAAACTAGAGAGGATGCATCCGAAGTCAGCATTCTTAAGGGGGAGTGGGAAACAGATGGCCTGGCAGGCAGGCAGTTCACAAACCAAATTTAAAAAAGCCTCCTTAAGTCACTAACTATCCCTACGTTTTAGAATTAAATTACGAACGAAAAAGAAAGGGAAAAAAAAAGAAAAAGGAAGACCAGTAAAAAATATTGCATATTCTTCAAGCGTTTTCCTCCATCAGTCAGGGGAACAGAACACTCGTATCTACCATCACTACAGGATGTAATGTTAATAAAAAGTTACTTTACGTAGTCCATCTAAAAATCTCAACTTCATTAGAGACAGAATAAACAACAGATAAATGTACTCTATGTTCGTTATAAAGTTTCTTGCAATAAGAGTCGGGAAAATTAGCAAGATAAAGAGTTCTGCGGGGTCCTGGTTAGTCAAAGAGGTTGATGTTTGTGTAAAAATTTTGTTGCCATTACTTAAATTGAAACCTGGGGCGGGGGGAAGGAAAGAACACCTCATGCCTTCCCTCATATGGGTAGAAAGAGATGACGCACTCTCTGTAACAACGGGAGTGGAGGGAGTACTTCTCTGGATGGCATCTTCCTGTGAGGGTATGAAGATCGTACAGCAGCATTTGAGATGGAGCTACAGCTATTTCTGCTTGCTGGAAGCCCTCCAGCACAGCACAGCAAGGCTGCAAACCTTCAGAACAGAAAACTGAAAACAGCCCTAAGTTGGCTATGCATGCATACAGCCTGGGGCTGTGCTGGCTGTTAAGTTGCCAAGCAGGCCCTGCAGAAAAACATAACTTGCAAGGAGGGAGGGCTAAGACACTGGATAAACTGCTCTCTGAACAAGAACAGCCTCTTCGGAGGAACTCAGTACAGGGTTACACTGACAATTTCTGTTCCTCCTTGGGAGAAACCGTTTGCAGGAACTGTCATGAACTCTGATCTTGAGAGGAAGTGTCTGCCTCTAATTTGGGAGATTTGAGTAAGGTGTGTTATCTTGAAGGGCCAAGAGAGCTAAGTGAGAAAGAGAACGCAAAGCCCGAAAGAGTGAAATAATGTGGTGTGCTCCTGTAGAAAGAATGAGGGTGGGAAGATGTGATGAAAAGATGGAGAGGCAAAGGAAGTTAAGGGAGCAGAAATGCTGCAGTATAAAGAAAAAATGAACACCAAAATGAGCTCAGGACAGAAAGGGGAGGGAGACAGAATCATTAGCACTCAGTATGGCAACACTGGGGAGGAGAAATGACACAGCAAGCACAGAAAGAGAGAAGAGTTTAAGAGAAAAAAACGAGCGGAGGGAGAGAACAAAGAAAATTTCAGAAGGGAGAGACTTTGTGCCTCATTTACTTCAGAGCAAAGTAATAAACTCTGAGAGTCAGCATTGGGTAATTCATTACTCAGCAGCAACTAAAAAGGCCTAAATACTTTCCTCCACTCCTTTAAACTTGAAATTCATCCTTTATGCCATCATCTCCTTCCCCCCACCTCCATCTTTTACACACGATTTCCACCCCCCCCGTGTTCTTACTCAACCTATCTCAATGGTCTCCTGATTTATGCGAGTATAATTCCTTCTTGAATGGTATATCCCAAGTTTACTTTTACACCTGCTCAGAGCTCTTCCACATACTCCACTTTTGTTCTGGAACAAAGCCACAGAAATCTAGGGATTTTTAAAACTAAAACAAGCGAGATGGAGAACCTGACACAGGAACAACATGTAACAAGCCATGAGCATCAGCAAAGGTGCCACAGTCCCTGAATCCCCAAGCAGAGCACACAACACAACGGTTTCTGCATTTCTGTTTGGAGAGCAAAGCTATGTCAGCTCTCCATCTGAACAGGCTGTCGATCATTCAACTCCCCCTTCAACAACTCAGAGTTACTTTCAAACAATTTGACAGTAGTGAGGTTTCAAAAATAATACATCTCTCAAGTCACTATAAGGGAAATGAAATATATTACATGCGACATGCAAGAGCTGGGCACATAGTCACAAGGCTGAGCTGAAAATATCATGAAGGTGTCTGAAAATGAAAGGAGGACCTGAGGAAACTGCAACGAGGCTCTGAGCAACCTGATTTAGTCGAAGATGTCCCTGCCCATGGCAGGGGGGTTGGACTAGATGACCTTTAGAGGTCCCTTCCAACCCAAACTATCCTATGATTCTATCATTCTATGTCATTGAGGACACACTGCAGAGGGAAGAAAGAATAGCAAAGGGTAGGTGCTGAAGCTATTGGTGTAGTCGCATGACGTGGGATACACATGCACCATCAGCCTTGGTTTCCATGAACAGCTTCTCATAGTGAAAGCTGAAATTCCAGATAAACAGGAGACATTCACAAGAAGATTTTTCTTTTCACAATGATCTGATGGGTAACCAGATTTTTCAGTCTCAGTCACGTTATAATTAGGATACTGTTGCAGCCTGGAAACCTGGAGAATTATTTAGTGACTAACCTCAACAGTGACTAGTATACTAGTGCATATATAATATATATAGTATACTACAAAAACATACTGCCAATTTTTTTTTATGCTCAAGAACTCTGTTTTGTTCAAACTTAACTCCTTGCCCCCCCGACTTTCTTTCTCAAAACAGCAACAAACCAAAAAAACACACAGACACAAACAAGAAGAGGCCCAAACATGATAAAAAATCCCTACAGAAACTTGAGGAGCACTGTATACTCATACTGACACAACATTCATTTACCACTCCTAACACAGTAGTGTGAAAATTTATTAGCTAATGCCTACATAACATGTAGTAAAGCATTGTTTAACTTAATCAAGTTTACATTAGCAATCCCTACTACTGTATTTAACTATCCCATCTATTCAGATCATATCAGCTGTCACGTCTTCCTCTACAGTCCCCAGGTTCCTGCCTCCCTCTCTGCACAAGCTGTGTCCTCTTGTCACAACCTCTAATTGTCTCTTCTTCAGCACTCTCCAACATCAGCAGACAGTAAAGGCTGGAGGTTGTTTGCCCTGCTGGAACGCTTCCTTTCTGTAATCCCTGTTCTAACTCTCTTTCAACCATCCCTTTCATAGCATCAGGTTTTTAGTCTTACCTTAAAGGTCATACAAAAACTTTGTCCTGTAATCACCCTGTTCCACTCTTACCTCCCAGGTTTTGTCTCCAATTTCAACAGAACTAGGACTTTGATTAGGGCAAACAAAAGAATAATGCATTTTAAAGTAAGTTCTTTGGCTAACTATGCGAGAGAGAAAATTTCCCACAGTACTTAGCAGTTTTGTTCAAAGGACCGTGTTTCTCTCTGAAAGCGTCTGCACAGCCTACTCCAGCATGACCCTAGCTGACTACCAACCAAGATCCTCTCTGGTAACAGTACGTAAAGAACAAACAATTAACCTTTAATAATGCAAAGCCTCCTTCAGGAAGCTGGGGAAGTAGGACAAAGAACTACCTCCTGCTGACCTCCTCTTCCACTGGTGTGTGTTACCTGTAGGTAAGGCACCCAGCTGTGCTTCCACATACTGCCAAATTTCTACCACGGGGATGCAGCAGAGCTGCTGCTGGCAGAGCCCAATGACAGCACCTGGTCCACTGTGCTCACATCTCTGAGAGAAACCAGTCTCGACTTGTAAAAAATGCTTCACTGCAAGAAGATCCCAATTTTGCAAAAGAAGCACAAGCTTCTACAGTAACTGTTGAACACCTTCACATTATGCTTTTGGAGTGGAGGGAAGTTGCTTCTTTAAATCCTTTAAATTCCTACTTAAGATAACACTCAGGATTTCTTAGTACAATCATTGATTAAAAATCCTTCTAACTAAAGTAACAATTCACTTCAGCAACAGATCTGAACGTGACCTTTAAAGGATGGGCAATTTCTATCCTTTAAAAAAGTCTCTTAATAAAATAAATTGAAAATATAAAATAATAAAGCCCTCTCATGAGTAGAGGGGCTCATGTCCATCCTAAAGTGAAGGACCCTATAGCATAGTAGGAAGTCTGAGAAGTTCCTTCAACTGCATTAGCTACATTCAGAAGCATTTAAACTTTTAGAAAAATTCTGATCTATCTCTCCTACTCCTGAGGAGTGGGCCAGGACTGAAGAAATGCAGGGATCAGAAAAGGGGGAAAATGCCCAGCACCTATACCTGAAGTTGGTGTCATCAAAATCTTGCCTCTGTATTTGCACAGCTGAGGAGCACCCTTAAAAAATGCACAGTACTGAGAGACCCAGTCGGTACTGAAAAGTTTTGCCAACATAGTTGAATTTACTAGAAGCCATAGCTTAAGTTAGCAAAATTTATTGTGCAGATGCAGCGATGCTGGCAGAAGAGTGCACTTTTAAAACCACTGATGTAGATAAACCCTGAGACTGGAGCCGGTCTGATGAATATCACAGGCTCTTAACGCATCCAGGTGAAAGGATGAGCACACCCAGCAGGGTGAATGAAGGGGTTCACATGGCTCGGCTATCGTCTCCGGACATACTCATCTTCTGGGGGGGTCTCATTCAGCTGGGAACAATGAATAGGCTACTCCACACCTCCAATTCATGCGCAGACTGCCTTGTGCTGCACGGAGCTGTTGGGCAGGATTAGTGATACAATTTTTGTGTGTGTAAGTTAATTGGGGTTTCCAAGAAGTAGGTGTCAGAAAGAAAAAGATTTAACATAGGATATATGCCAGTATTTGGGGAGCTTATCTTTCATATGGGGGAACAGGAGGGATAAAGGAAATCTTAATATTCCTTTATGTCAGTTAGGATCTCCATGTAACTGAATTTAAGTATATGTAATCAAAGAATTCTCACACACAGACAGCAAGTAGTGCAAACAACAAAAACCCCAAACAAACCCACAAACAGCAAGCACAGCTGTAATAGAGAAAGACAGACTTGCACAGAGTTTGAAACATAGTGATGGAGACTAGAGCACAGCAGGTAAAAGAGATTGGAAAGGTGAGGAGACATTTTATAGCCCTGTGGCCTGACTAGGTACATAACCATCAGATTTTAATTGATATGCAGATCTTGCTTCCCTAGCGCTTAAAAAGCTTAATTGAACATTACAAAGATAGTGAAATGTATATGTGCACATCTAACTATATATACACATATAAAAATAAATGTTACATATATGCATATATACATAAAAATAAAAAAACTGTGAAGGACACATTGTGGGGAAAGTATTATTAGAAGTCATCTTCTTTTGAATCTAAAATAACTAAAACCACTATGTAGCTAACCTCAGTCAAGCCAGCTTGGGAAATTTATGTCACTAATTTGATTCTCTTACCCCTTCAGCAATTGTATATTCCAAAACACTTTAATGCTGATAATTTGTCTCTTCACAATAATGAGTTCTTTATGGTAAACGTGACCAAACCAAGATAACCAGGGAGTACTGGAGAACAGAAGGCAGGGAAATGAGTTCTTTATGGTAAACGTGACCAAACCAAGATAACCAGGGAGTACTGGAAAACAGGGCAAGGCAGGGATGTTCTTGTAACTATGTAAGTTCAGTTTTTAAATAGTCTCTCTTCCCCCTACCCTGAAAAAAAAACAGGGGAATCTCCCCCATCCAAATAAACATGGGTGGAAATTTTTAAATTTAAGTGACAAAACAAATGTTTTGTGGTGCAAAATGCCATTGTGGAGATAAATTCTACACTGGTTTTGAAACTAGAAAAACATAAAACTGTAATTGCCTCCAAAATCCTTTTATCTATTTATTCAATTAAAATGAAAATTATTGTGGAAACAAAACCAGCATCACTAATAACAGCAAAATATTGCTATGTATTGCTCTGAATTGTCGTACCTGTTTTTCCCCACAGGGCTATGTTCCTGTGTACCTGAAGGAGAAATTAGTAGTTTTTGGCAGAGGTGCCAGATTTATCAGGAGCTGCTGCCTCAGAGAGGAAAAGTACTGTCTATCAGCAAGTCAAAAACATTGCTGTGAGGCTGCATCTTCCACAACCTATTTAAGCATTTAGTTACCTTTCACAACAACACAGCAACAGCAACAAAAACACTGCGGGCTGGTATGTGACTCTGGTTTAAAGGGCACTGACTGTCCTGTAGAACTGTTAAATTAGAGATCGTGTCACAGTGATTAAGTAACAGCTACAATATAAGAAACTAATGAAGTAGTATCTTACCTCACTAGGATGTCAGTCCTGAAAGCTTAAGCATACCAGTTCAGTGTGCGCCACACTTGTGATAGGCCACAATACAGTTTTCTTAGAAAGCAATCTGTCAGTCTCAATTTCTGAATGCCTTATCCATAAAATCATGAAGCAGGTTGGCTTCATCAAATGAGACATAATTCAGATTTGCAAAGTACCGTCTGCCAGACACCTGGTGATAAAACTCTAGAGTCCGGGTTTTCATGCAACGACAGAAAAAAAAGACTTGGGAGTCTTTTGAGGGAGTCTCTGTTCTCCCTATCGACTGAAGAGGAAGCCAACAGGATTTGGCAGATGCTTACAAGAAATTAAGTTTAAAACTCCTTTTTAAAAAAAAAAAACAAAAAAAAAAAACCAACAAACCAAACAGAACCGCTTTCCTTGTTTTTTAAAAAAGCAAGATGAAGGGCAATAGCAATGGTAATAGCATTCCCTTCCCTCCTCTCCCGTTTGCAGATGCCCTCGTTCAAACACTCATCCAACAGGAGCAAACCTGTGCTCCAGCGCTCTACAACCGAACAGGCCTGAACGCACACAGGATCATCCCACACTTCTCCTGCTGAAGCCAGGCCTTGGTGTGGCACGAAGGAGAGTCATGAAGCCAGGAGAGCAACAAGAAAGAGTTTGAGAGGGTTTGGAGAAAATGAGAAGACTACCTTTTCTCCTTAGGCAGCACAGCATTAGCTTATTGCTTGTATCTACTTTGTTTTATCATTAAAAAAAAAAAAAACATCTTTTTAGCCAGATTTAAATAAGAAGTTTCTGACCTGCAGCTATTACTTCAGTCAGTCTGTTTTGAGTGCATTTGGTAGTGTTGACCAACACAGTTCTCTCAGACAGGAAATACGAGCCAGATGCTCGTAATTTCAGAAAGCTTTACTCTAATTATATTTCTATATATGATGTAGCCCAATAAATATGATTCTTGCCAATGCTAGTGAAAGGCCAGAGGCTTTGCACTGTCCTGGCAGCACAGGGTCTCAGGATCTGTCTGGGGTTGTCTTGACCTGAGCTGGTTTTAACAGTTGCCAGGTGGTCAAGCAATTATTGCCTTGCCTGTCCCTGAAAACACCACGGGGAAAGTCTGACACCCTACAGTAGTAGGGTAACAGAGAGAGAAGCCCTTTATGTCAGCTGAGGCTGGGGGAGGCTTTGGGGCAACTTTCAAAACATGAGCTGGCAATTGATGAGAATAAAGCAGGCTATAGTAAAACATATAAAAACAGCCCCAAGTGGACCAAGATCAAGAAGGAAGCCAGCCCCACCACGAACACCATGATCCCTGCGGTGGAGGGCAGGGAATGCTGGTGACTTCTTGGAAACACCCCTGCATGCCTGCCATTTTGTTTCCACCCTCACAACCCAGAGGAACACTGGAAGGGTGAGCGTAACACCAAAAAGGGGTAGGCACTTGGAAGTTTTGTTTAACAATTTTAAATGTATTATTAAAGAGGCTTTTCTACATTACTATGGTCTATTAGACTGTTAAAACATTAACTGGACTACTAAGAAATTCTTAGTTCTTTATCTATGGCATATGCCCTTTTATCTTAAGAAGATACAGAGCGTATCAATAGAGCGCATCTTCCCATCCACAAGGAATAGCTTTCAAAAGCAAATGAAGAACTGTAAAAGCTTTGGAAGATTTAAAAAAAACTTGGGTTCCTGAGAGCTGTAGATCATTAGCTCTCCTGCCCCTTTCCACTGCTTTTTCCTTACTCCATATGCAAAACCTTTGTCTTTAGTAACATGTAGTAGCGAGTAATGATAATAATAGATGCTGCCACCCAAGCTCTCATTTGGGCAATAGCGTCTGACTGACGAGTGTTTGTCATAGGACACTAGCGACATGCATGCTAAATCATGGCATAATTATTACACACTGCATCCAAGTGCTCACTTTCCAAATTCGAATAAACATCCAATAACTTTCAGAATAAAAAAAAAAAAAAAAAAAAGAAACTTTAGAAATTATCCTATTAAATTTGACCTACTGAAACAAAAGAGTTTTAAAGACTGTATTGTTAAAAGCTAACTACTTCAAGGAAACTATGAACAGTCTGTATTTCAAGTAGGCAAAACTCTACATGACATTAAGAACAGCCTTACCTTCCACCACATATCAGTTATAACCAAAACAATCTTACCGCCTATCTTTGTTTGAAGTACTTTTTACTACTATGGGAATTGGTTTATTTGTTTAGATGGATAGGTAATTTATCTATCTAGTAATTATATTATGGGTTAAAAGATCTGCTTTATTACTAACACTGTAATCGACTCACAGAGATTACTTGCTGAAACAGCAAACCCTTTTCACAGAGCTTCTTTGTTCCATTACTTTGTAAGACCTGTGATGAATATTAACCTTTATTTCAACACAGATCCTTACAAAAGAAAGAAGAAAAATATTCTTTCTTGATCCTTTGGAAGAAACTGCCCTCACTCCCACAGACCTTAAATACCCAAATACCCAGAGACAGTTTTGTGAAATGAATCCTTTGATGAGCTTCAGAATCACGAATTTTAACAAAAAAAAACCCAACCCATGTCTCTATACTTTTGCTGCTGCCGCCACCATTGCTAATGATTATAACCTTCCAGTACTGTGAATAATTCAGAAACTCATCTGTTCCTTTCAGTGTAAAGACAATGTTGAGAGAAAAAGGTCACTTTTTTCCTCCTTCCAACCACTGACTTTTCTATCCCAGCACCGGTCCGATCGCATGATACACCTAGTGTTTGACATGCATCCCCTGACAGCTTCTTAGCAGCAGTTAGTCTGTTTCGCTTAGAGTACAAAAATAATAGGAGCACAAAGGAATGACAACATTCAGCAGTTATACACACAGTACCAGCACTCACATTTGCTCTAGCTATTTCAGCTACTTGATGTACAGTAGGCCTATGTTTAATTATAAAGTAGGCAGATGTCAGCATACGTATTATAACCAGGCAATCTGGTACTGATGCACAGAAACAGTGGCACTTGAAAAACATTTATTAAAAGTAAATATGAGCAGTATAATCACCTGTTTTCCAAAGACTACCACTTGAGAATACTCCCCTTCAGGCCTTCTTGAAAAGACTGTAAATTCACTGCCAGTTCCTTTTTAATCTTGTGATTAAAAAGTACACTGGAAGGCTGTCAATATATACACATACAGTATGCAGTTTTATTTGAAAATAGTATCTGTCAGATGAAGATAGATCTATGCAATACAGTATTTAAGGGATTAATTACTGTTTACTTGAACCTTCTCCTCCCTTCACTTAAATTATAACCTTCTTTTAGGCCAAGAAAGCTTATTTTAAAAATACATATGCAAAGGATCTGTATTATAGTGAACGCTTCATTTTCCAAATAAAGATGATTGGTTAAAACTTTTTTAACTTGAAATTTTATTGAACTCTAACACGCATCCAATTGAAGGCTGCTGCACTGAACCACGAGTTTGTGTCTAACCATGAAGAAAGCCAGAGTATTCTTTGATACTAAAAAAAAATCTGCCAGTTAATACAGCAGAGCATAGCATTTAAGTATTTTTACCCATCTATTTAATTCTTTTCTTTCTCTGGCTGAAATCAGCTTGATGGTCAAGGAAGATGACCACCTAAGGGAGAATGAAAGATTACAATGCTTCCCCTCACAAATAAAAAATAAAAAACCCCCCCACCATAAAAACCCCAAACCCTCTCCGCAGGGAACAAACCACCCCCCTCCCCAATCCCTAGTGTTTAAATAAGACCTAGAAGGTTGTGGTTTGTTACCTGACATGTTTTCCCCATTTCCTTCCTTCTCGCCAAATAACTTCAGATATATCACAAAATGTCAAATTTGGTCTCCCTGGTTTTGCTGAAGGACTTTTCAATGTCTTCATTATTGAGATCAATGAACTCCTCTCTCAGACTTCAGCAGAAAGAACCAGAGCACTCTATCCTGAGGAGGATAACCTTTCTCCCAAGCGTCCTTCACTCAGAACCACCTCCCCACACACCTCCCCAAACATGGCTAAAAATGAGCAATTTCACAAAAATAAAACAAACAAAAAAAACCAGCGTGCATGCACTCATCTGCTATGAATTTTGTTTTAATATTTTCTTGAGAGAAAATACCAGAAATAGATATTTATCATGCTGAGAACAGGACAAAGTCTCTGTTTCTAATTTAAAAGCTCCCTCAATATCTCAATTCTATACAGACTGTCAGAAGCACGCTGCACAAAGAGTCAAATGTGGTTATAAGCTTCCCACCTCTCAAATGCTACACGTCTACAATCTCCCATTACAAACATCCTCTGTAAAACTGAGTAATCCAGACAGTCATAGTGTATTCTAAGTTCTTGATCATTTTGTATGACCCTCTCTGCAGCTCTAAAAAAAAAAATTACACTAGCACCATGTGTAGGTCTAGATTATGTCAGGTACTAAAAGATCCTAATAAACGCGTAGGCTCCTTTACACAACTCTAGGGTAACAAGATAGTCTTAGGTGTCTGGTAAAGAGAGCAATTCAAGCATCTGTTTTTATGGTAGAATTTACATATACTATATATATTCTAAATGATACAGCAATTTTTAATATTCCTTTTCTTAAGCTTGTAATTCCCCCCCCCCAACTTCAGGCAGGTATGCTGCCTGTATATTCAACAGACCATTAACAGAGCAGCTACTGCACTTACAGACAGGAATAATAGGAGCTGCAGTCCACGAAAGGCAGTTGCAGGCTTTCCTTAGCCACACAATCTATAAAATCATAGGATCATTTAGGTTGGAAAAGACCGGGAAGATCATCGAGTCCAACCATTAACCTAACACTGCCAAGTCCACCACTAAACCATGTCCCTAAGCGCCTCATCTACTCATCTTTTAAATACCTCCAGGGATGGTGACTCAACCACTTCCCTGGGCAGCCTGTTCCAATGCTTGACAACCCTTTCGGTGAAGAAATTTTTCCTAATATCCAACCTAAACCTCCCCTGGTGCAACTTGAGGCCGTTTCCTCTCGCCCTAAATGAACACTAAAGTCTTAGAAGCCAGCCTGCCTCTTCAGGACAAAATACCTCCCCCAAAGGCTGTGACAGAGTAAGAGCGCCAGCGTACAGAAGGCATATCTAGAAATTCATACTATAAGTTCAGCAGCCAGTAACACCATGCTCTGTACAATTTTTGGTGATTTTTCTTGTTGGGAAGAGAGTCAAAGTTTGGGTTTCTCCCACTTCTACTGGTGAAGTGTGGAAGGAAACTGAGCAGCAGAGCAGAAGAGGCATTTCATTCAATCCAATGAATTTAAATAAATTTCTACCAGCAGGTTTTACTGTCCAGCTCAGAGCACTGTCCTTCTGGGCTGCTGCGATGAACACTGATAACCAGTGCTCATGAACACGAATTTTTTTGTTGGACTTGCTTACCACCACTGATCTTCATGACATACCATATTAAAAACGGAAGGCAAACAAAAATGAAGAGCTAAAAATTTATCTTCAGCTGTAAACAAGAAATACCAATTGGTATAATGACTGCCATGTATAATTCATTTATTGTGTTACATCCCTCATACCAGCAAGCACCAATGCAAATTATACTAAGAAAAAAAAAAAAATCAATTAAATATTTCCTAATCTGTTGTTAAAACACAGCCAGCACATATAACAGAAATATTAATGTAAGACTATCAATTTTGATCAGTTTTTAGTTTTTTACATCTCAATTGTTGCATTTTTGAAAAAATAAAATCTAGGAAATATGCATAACTGTCAGTAATAAATCAAACCAAGTAAAGCATCTCAGTTTAAGGTTCATTCCTAAGTTTTGAAATAATTTGAAAACAATGATGAATGATGGAAAACACCTACACGAAAGATTTGCATCGTTTAATTGTTTTAAAGTTTGTAAGTTCAGTGAATGCACTGTCAACACGAAATCTTAAAAAAATACTTGCATTTAAGTTGTTATTTATCAGATTCCCATTGTCTCTCCCTAAGACGTTCACACTTTGAATTGTGTGCTGAGAAATGGAAGAATTTCGACAAATTAATTGCTTGTCTCTTTTTACTAAGATCATTAAAGCTTACTGGTAGCAGTAAAAAACATTGTTCATTAATTTTTATTGGAGCAGGGAGGAGGGAAGAAGAGGGCACTATGGTCCAGGCTCAGAGCAAAACAGGCATTAAATTAAAAAAAAGAGTAACAAATGGATTTTCGGAATGTGTACACAGCCATATGCTGCTAAACCTGCTAATACTTACATATATGCTTAATCTTACTACAGCAAGGAGTCTAATGTCTGGAAAAAAAAAATTACACATACAATTTTCAAGGTCACACACTTATGTATATGAGTTAGCCTATTGCTGTAAAAATATTGACTTGCTTGCTGAATGATTAAAATTCCAGTATTCCATTTTTAAATAAGCTTTGACAACTCACCTTAGAGTGATTAGTCAGAATCTCAGAATTTGCGATGAGTATGAAAAAAATAGTTTGTAACATACTGATTGGAAACAATCTGTAATTACCATAGCTGTTTCTTTCATGGCTATTTAATTGCCTTCCATAATCATTTACGATCCACATGCAGCTGTGCATTCTATATAAAAAAATCTTGAACAAAATTGTATGAAAATGTCCAAAGCACTTAATACAGAGCCTCTAATATTTTCATATCTAGCTGTTCAGGTTCATATGTGCCTCTCAAGAGTTTCCCAAATCCACTTTTTCACGACAACAAAGCAAACCTAATAGACAACACAGATTAAGATTTATGACAAATTTTCCCTTTTAGAAGTTATATTACAAACTACATAAAGAACACATAATAGCAAGCTTATTTAGCGTAAAAAAATACTTGTCAGTGAAGCTCCACTGGTGCGTAATGCTTTGAAACCCATGTTTCAAACAGAGAAAACAATCACAAATCACAACCTTCAGTAAAAGATACAACATGTAAACTGTGGCTTGAAGCACTCTCGTGGGAAATGTAAACTATTTAACTATATAAAAATGTACCTTTATGTGCCAAAATAAGCCTCTCTCTCCCAGTCTTGGTATCTTTATCAATTTATACACCTTCTTCACTGATTTTTCTCCCAGCGGGAGCCAGCAGCAGTTGCTGGAGGAAGCGGAGGGTTTCCCTCCCATCCTCCATAGCAGGTCAGGGTTTGCTACAGCCCAAAACCCCCATAGCCAAGCTTACAGCAAAGGGGCTGCAAGCATCCTCTCTTCCTACAGCCCTTCCCACTCCATGTACTCTTCAGGTTTCACTGGTAACCGCTGAATTTAACTCGGGCAAAGAGGAGAAGAATTTCAGGCATATGTTACACACACAGAACCCAATGGACTCATTAAGAAGGTGTCTTTTGTGTAAGGGTTTTACAGAGCTCCTGAATTCAATATCCCTCACTACTTCCCATATAAAGCTTGCTCAGTTTATGAGAATGTGTGCTTTCTCATTAGTGATCTCCAAACTTTCCCTGCAAGGCAAATTATCTGAATGATCCCATTTTAATCATAATCTGAAAAGACTAACACCACAGGTAGCTACTGTGTGTCATATTGGGGGTAAAATGTGACTTCTAATGTTTTCTACCAGCTTGTTGAGAGTAGAGTTGAAGACAAGACCAGCTACATGGCTGTGAGTATTCTGGGTAACTGAAAGGATGTAAAAAAAACTTTTTCTTCATTCAAAATGTTGTTATCAGCAAAACAGCAAATATTTTACAATGTTTATGTTAGAAGATCTTCTAAGATTGTAATATTACCTAAAAAAATCTACTTTCTCCCTATACACAGCAAGACTGGTACTCCTGAAGGGGGGGGGGATCGCAAACAGGAATGGTAAGATAATTGCAAGAGGACACAGGATTTTTTTCATCCCCAGTTTTATAGATGTTGTCTTCTAACCCCTCCAAACTGAAAACTATTTCAGAATATTAGGAAGTTATAAGAATGTAAATACAATAAAAGCACAAGCATAGAGACCAACTAATGGCAAAGTCTGAATTAATCCTGTGGAAAGATTCCCCCCCCCCCCCCACAAATTTATAACATTTGAAGAAAAATTCCTGGGAACACACCT
>NW_008795127.1:699825-701143 GCF_000699145.1 Aptenodytes forsteri | reverse complement strand
TAGAATTCCAAATTTCTTGCAGAATTTTTTTTACAGAAGTAAAATGAACACAGTAAAGGAGACATTTGATAAGGTTCCTTGCAAGATAGGCTCCAAAAATGTAAGTTGCTATGGTGTAACACGGAAAATACTCCCAGAGACAAACCAACAGACAGATGATAGCAAAATAGGGTAACAAATAAATGTTTTCTCTGTGGAGAAAGGTCCCACAGAGAGTTGTGCTAAAAACTAATGAGATTAATAGCAAGGTAACGAAATAGTAACTGAGACTGAAGATACGACTATTCACTGTCTCTTACAACTCAAGTAATAGGGATTTCTTCATACCTTTTCACATATGTGCACAGAAAGAAACAGGATATTAACCTAGCTGACTGCTTGGCCTGACCAGTACAGTTGTTCTTATACCTTTATTTTAGAATATCCCAGCAACACAATGCTGCAGCATTTCTTAATTCAAACTACCAAGAGACCACTGCCAAAAGTGGTTGTCCACTCCCCTCCTACCCAACACGAATACTTGCAGTGCTTTATCTAGTAGTTGTACATCAGGATGAGCTAGAAAATCAGCCAATTGATTTTGCTGGGTTCGTTTTTCATGAGTCCACAGAGGTAGTATGTGAGGAAAAAACCCTGCTGGGTTTCCAGAAAAGGGATTGCGGAAGTTCACACGTTCACTTAGAATAAGGTTTTCTCCCATGGAGAGTTGCAAGACAGACAAGTAGCAAGAAGGTGGTCAGAAATAACAGTTGAAAAATGGGCAATTTCATAATTTTAACCTTACTGCAAGTAGGTTAAACACACCTTTTTTCCTTTCTTGCATGGCTTTTTTTTAATTTTTATTTTATTTTATTGTAACAGTGTTTTATTTCTCAGGGAAACCTACAGAAAACTCTCCTTCTGCCCCCTCATGTGGAAGCTCCTCAACTCGAAGAAATAAGTTTGTACTGGGTCAGTGAGCTGAAGCATCTCACCATGCTGAATACCACAGCTGGCGTAAGGAGTGAAAGAAATGGCACAGCTCAGAGAAGGACCACTTTTGGTGGTGGTGAGTTAGTGCAGCTCCGCTCTCTTACACCCCCAGTGTGCCTGCATGCTAGTTTATGTAGGACAATGAGTGTCATCAAGCAACTGGTAGGAAATAAAAAGGATATGAAGCACATAAGACACCATAGCGCACGCTTGGACCTGGCGGTCCGGGGCAAGTTTGTCTCACAGACTGAGACTGCGGGTTTTAATATGGCATTTTCTGCAAGAGCTAAAAGCACACTGCAGGGAATTTGTTAATTCTCGCATCCCCACCATTAAATAGAAAAGA
>NW_008795127.1:685595-699806 GCF_000699145.1 Aptenodytes forsteri | reverse complement strand
GTCTCTCCAGTTGAGACTACTCCTTTCTGGTGGAAAGTGGTGGTTTAGTAAGGGGAAAACATAATTTGTATTTTTAAAAAGGCATAAATATGAAAAGCGTGTATTTTTAAAATTTTTTTTTTGATGGAAGAACTCGGTGAAAACAAAAAAATGTTACCAATAAAAGTAGTTACAACTACTCTTTCATTAAGATTCAGCATTTATGCTGTGTAACTCAGCATGGCGATCCACCAGCATTTGCTGATGCTGGTATCTTGAGGTCATCCTTATGAGGAAAACACACGAACAAACAGTAGGTTATCTGTGATTTTCTTTTTTTTTTTAATGCCATAACATATACTTGAAAAAGACAGAATATAGACCTGAATCAGTGTATATAAAAGAACAAACACGTTTAAGTATTATAACAACACTATTAATAGCAGTTACAAAACACTCATTTTTCTGGATAAAGTCAGAAAAAGCAATGAAGACTCAGGAAATACCTATAAGTTTTCAATTTTTTTTTTTCAGTTAAGTGAAGATTTTTCATGTGCGGAAAGTATTTTGTTTAGCTTGAAAAGCATATTTATCTAACACACAATGTTGCTGGTTTACAATTGTGTACTGCTCATTGAGACATACAGAATAAAAATAACTATCATATCCACTGAAAAAATATTTCCATCTCCATACTTCCAAAATAAAATCTACTGCTTATAACTTCTTCGTAATATCTGAGTCTTCAAATCTAATTGTGTTTTGTTTCAAATACTGTATATTTATTAAATCTTATGTTCACAACAATTATCCTAAAGAAATCACTTCCATATTATACATTTTTATTTACAACAACTTCTGAAAAGTAGAGAGTTTTACAAGGAATGTATTGATTCCAAGATAATAATAGATGGTAGCTGTGTGATCTAAGTAGTTTTTCTTCAGAAAAGGATCGAGTGATAAAGTAGTGTTGTGATTTGTAAAGGTCACATGCTGGCAGATCAAATCAATCTTAATTTTGAGAACGGTGTAAGAATAAAACAAATTCAATTTCTAAGTGCTGGATCTTATCAATGCCTAGTTTTAAAAAGACAATCATAACCATAGCTCTAATTAAGATATTTTTTATGAATTCACTGTGTTAATTCCTACTTCTACAGTAGAAAACACTGTGTTGAGAACTATCTGCAGCAAGATTAACTTTCTGCTCAGATGCCTTCTATCTCCCCATCTACCCTAGCTGCAAATATTTTTTCCAATATTGTATTATTTTTACTACTAATAGAGAAATTGCACATATTAAAAAAATCAAACACACAATTCAACAAAATCTATTCGCATTTGGATTTAATCTACTTAACAATACTCTGCAAAGTGCATCTTGAACTTTAGAGAGAGCTTTTAAAACTAAATCTTTAAGCTTAAAAGAGAAATTTAGTACAAGATAAGTGAAGGACAGAGTCCTGGTCTATCATTATCCCTGCACAAACATGTTTCAAGTTGAAATGGATGGAAACAGACAAACAGAAGACTATGGTTTAGGAAAAATACTTAGGTGTTCTGTCCCTTCAAAAAGAATAATTCTTAGATTTGGGGAGCCAAGTAGGATTTTATCAGCAGAAAAGTGTCAGTTCTAGTTTCTTCGTTTCATGAATATTCAGAAGAACACACATCTGAAGCAACACTTCTTTGGAGATGCCTATTTTGTATGAACAATCTAGCAAAATACTTACATTACAGTGGCCTTATAGGCAAAGAATGCATAGACAGGCTAGGTGAAAGACACTGCATGTAAGATTTCCCAAGCTTATGGATTCCCCCATTAGTTTAATAAAAAGATTTTGTTGTTCTTTATTAATAACTAGGTTTACATCACTAGAAATATTTGCTACATTTATATTCTGTATGAAGCTTGCTGAAGACTCTGTGTGAATCTCTTGCATGAAGACTTACACCAAGTATGGTGGCAAGGGGGCGCAAAGAAAAGCAAAAACTGCTTACTGATGACTAATAGCATAACTATGAACAAAAATTATCATCCAAGTTCCTTTCCCTTTAATAAAGTTTTATGCTTTCCAGGAAAATACTAGATTTTAAAATAATCTTCTCCATACCAACACAAAGTGTTTGGCAGTCATTGATCTTGGTCACGAGAAGGTTATCAAGAACACTAAGATTACTGGCATCCTCTTGTAGTACTGTCTTGTCCAGGCTGGAGAAGGCTTAACCCTCTCGCTTACCTGCAGATCCCAGACGCCCAGATGTGGATGCCAGCCCTTCAGCCTCCACCAGTGTGTCACAGCCATTTAGCACTTTTAACTCTGTGAATGTGAAAAACATTGAGGTGTCTTTAGCTAAGAGTGCTCCAGGTAACACCTGCCAAACCCTGAGCATTGCTCAGAGCACAGCTGCTGGACACTTCTACAGTGATACTGTTCACAACACCATCTCCAGCAGATAGAAACACATGCAACATACACAGCTGCTAGCTGTAGGATAATCTCTCGTCCATGTAGTAGAAAGTGAAGGACAACAGCGGCTGCTCTAGAGCTGAGAAAACTGCTTACACTTTTGACAACAAAGTAATGGTAAGTACCAAAGCTTGGTACTTGCAGCCCTGCCACCTACAAGCCAGGAGGAGGGAGAATGTGCTCCCAGGGACAGACCAGGCACTGGGTAAGAGCAACACAAGCAGCCAGGGGAGCTGAGCACGCAGCACTGCATCTAAGTCCCACAGTAAGTTTAGATTACCTTGATGCGTACGATGTGCTACCTTGACTGTCACAACAATCTGAGGGAAAGAGCAAGAATGAAGAATGAGGAGAGGAAAGAACTGTCTTGGGTTTGCTTCTTCATATCTGCAGGTTATGGCTAGGCAGTACCTGTGTCAGCCTGCCTCTGCCCTGCATGTAGGCTTTGCAGTTGTTTGTTTCCTGAAATACTGGCAGACAAGGCTCCTGATCATCATTTCATGATGAGAAATTGAAGCAAGTGATAGGCAGGAGAGAGGTCAAAGGGACGGAGAGGGAAAAGGGAGTGAAGAGATGACAGACAAGTCTTCCTCCCCCAAATCTGCAGCTGTATCACTGGCTCACTGGTCTTTCAACTACACCATTCTCGTGCAGGATAGTGACAATGGACCAAGGATATTCTTGACGGCAGAGAAAAGCCCCTTTCTGGATATGAAAAAAAATCATCACTTTTACTTAGCAGAGGAGTAATTGTTCCCAGCAGAAATGAATACATTTGAGAGTATCAGTGAGCTCCTGTGCATGCACAATCACACAGGCACACTGACAGTAAGAAGCAAGCACCTTCCTTACGGCCTTACGTATATACCTGCTCGCCTTCCAGCAGAAACAGGTCAGAGTGCTGGAATTTTCTAGTTTCCCCATGGAAAAGCCCCCTACTGCTAATGGCCAAAGCACATCTGTTGTCCCTCATCAAATGGGGTTGGCACAGACATATGTGAAAGTGGCCTTGTGCATCCTTAAATCCTGAATTGACTGGGATGCATCAAGTCTGAAACTGAATTTTCTCCCAAACTGTACTTCTGAAACGGTTCTAGAACTGACAGTAAACTAGAAACATCAACTCCAAACCCAAACTCTTAATATCATACCTTATGGGAGATAAAAGTGTTCTGCCTAGTCCTGCTCATGCTCTTATTCACCACCAGCAGCAGATTGCTCTGCAAGCAGGCCAGCAGATACACGTATATGACAGCAGTAGAAGCATCATAAAGCTCCAGCGTCCAGTGTTGCTTGAACATAAGAGATCTGACTACAGTACAAACTAGACATACTGAATCATCCCTGCTGCTATAATCGATGTCCCGGAGATGACACTTTGCCTGGCATTTCTCAGATTTCCCTGAAGCTTTCCCCAGGTTTCAACAACTAAGCCACACACACTGTAAACTAGTCTGCACTGTATGTAGTTTTGAACAACGCAGTGTATCTTGTGGCTGCCTCCGATATCAGAAACGTGTACCTGGATTCAACAAATTTAGTGCCTGCCAAACTGCCTTTCACACTGGTAGCTGAAGGGTTCGTGAATTGCCACCCCAGTTACATACCCATGAGTTTCATACCTGATATGACAACTGTCCACACCAGACATGCTTCAAAGACACAGTTACATATAACAGCAATCCCCTTTCCACAAGTCTACACAACCTGTTTTTGAATAGCGAATATCAAATCATAACTAAATATTTCTGAAATTCTTTAGTGTAACCCAGAACGTAAAACAAATAAACCAAAAAACACTTCCAAAAAACAAATTACACAACCACACATAGAAGGGAATTCTTGAGGTGTTCAAGTAAGCTACAGTGCTTAGAAAACACTTAAAAAAAAGTAAGTTATACCTCACTGTTCATATTTTAAAGCCATGGAAGAATCACTCAGATTGAACCTGAATGCATTTTAGAACTGTAATGCACATTATTACCCAGTTTATAAAATTCAACAAGTAACTTTAACAGTAGATTCATGGCATTTTAGTGATTATTGTTGATAGATGTCAGTGAGAAAAGTAAGGCAAGTTCTAGAAGCAACATACTGTGCTTCCACAAGGGCAAACCAGAAACTCAGCAGTAGGAGAAAAAAAAACCTAGTTCAGAAACAAAAAAGGGCTGTCACTGAGCCACAGAAATCAATTTCCACTAAAGAATAAGGGAGGTGTTCAGCTGATCACTATCCGCTTCCTCTAGACCAGTATTCACAAGTACAACATCCCATTCTAGACAAATAAGAACGGAACAAAATGAATAGGTTTTTTCCCCCTTACCCCAAAACATAAAGTCAACACACATAAACCAATATTCCAGATTACAATAAGAAACTAATTTAATCTTAGTCATAAATTAAACCTATAATTTTATTTCTACTAGAAGTCACTATTATAAGTAAGCTTAATGATAGTAATAACTATATGCCTACACTGACAGAGGTATCACAACTTCATACTCATGCCATAAATTTTTGATCCTCAACTCCTATTCCAAAACCACTCTTAAGGATGTCTTACTACTCTTGCCTTTATATCTAAATGATAAAGAAATTCTTGTCGGAGCCTTGCAGAATCTGTTAAAGATGCTTAAACTACTTTTCTGTTTAAAAGGAGAACATTCATTCTGCAAGTGGGAAGACTAATCTCAATAATAACTTCTCCTAATAATTACCTGCCTGCACTGTGGCTACTAAGGAGATACTAAATTACATCTATAAAAAACCCTAAACACCTCCGCATACTCCTAAAATATTAAAATACTGTATACAGTAGATAAAACTGGAAATGGAAAAATGTTTCAACAAAAAAGGAAATTTTAAACTTTCAAACAGTCTCTCAAAGGCTTCTGGGGAAAATTTGTATCTTATAATTGAAAATTTTCTAACATTTTGTAAAGGTTTGGATAGAATTAACTTCAAAACATAATACCTTTCAGAGCTACTTTCTGGTCAGTCAGTGACGTCTAACTGAATTTGTCACGACATGCAAACACCAGTTTGGTAGGAGCTGATTTTCCTTAGTTCCCATTTGAAGTTAAAACATTTTGAATTGAAACAAACACAAGCCTCCAAATATGCTGTGACCTTTGCATAACTGATTACCTCTTTTCAAGTTCTGCAGCTGTAGCCAGCAACAACACACTAATGAACAATTTGCTCACATTCAAAAAAATCTCCAAAATGCTTTAACACCTGACATTTAGAAAAAAACCCACTTTCTTTGGCTGGAATCTGATGGTAGGAACTACTGCATGTCTGGAGCATTATATCAGCTCTACAGATGTGAGAGCTGATACGCTGTCAATATAGGTAAGACTCAAGTTCAGAGCTAGAGCTGTTGCCATTCAGCTCTATGGGTATCACGCAGCACCACGGCTTGGGAGTTGTTCCTTCGTCTTTTGCACCTTGCTTGTATGACTGGCTGGTGCTCGTGGTGAAAGCTTCCAGCTTCCACTGCTGTATAGAGGTAAGGTCTCGTTCTCACAAGAAGCACCAGCTTCTAGCTCCCACCAGTCCCATGTAAGTACATAAGAATGGAGAACCTCTTGGTCAGGCAGACTGACTTTTTCAATGCAAATGCAAGCTGGGAATGAATTTTAAATTGGAGAAGACGC
Source organism: Aptenodytes forsteri (assembly GCF_000699145.1). Lineage (NCBI taxonomy): Eukaryota > Metazoa > Chordata > Aves > Sphenisciformes > Spheniscidae > Aptenodytes > Aptenodytes forsteri. The sequence continues at coordinate 693,697 of NW_008795127.1, read as the reverse complement.
TGAAAGGGATACAAATCACACACGATGCAGTCATGAGTAGTTTGTAGACTGTATCTCGAATAGTTTCCTTTGATACTAGAACAAATCAAAGCGGATTACAAAATGTTCACTTTTGTCTTGGGTCGGGAAGATAACTGTAACAGTAATTCAGAGATCATTCTGAGCAAAGAAACTTCAGGGGTGAAAACAGGTGGAGTAAACATTGATTTGAAGTCAAAACAAAATCAGCTGCAGCCTTAACTGTGAGTAGTGATGGCACTAACCATCAGAGCAGTCTTCCCATGCCGTCCAGTGAGCAGCACATGTGCAAGTCTAACAAGGGTGTTCCAGCACAACCTCTACAGCTTCAGAAGTGCTTATATGCAATAGGACGAGAAAGGATATTTGCATCCTGCCCAAAGTGGATCCAAGCATCTTGAAGCTTTATACAGAGGAATGTAGAAGCAGTAAGTAATACGCACTTTATTCTTAATCACTGGACCTCTAGAACTGCCAGTTTTCTATCTAAGAGACTGCCTAAACCAGTAATCAAGCCAAGTACCTCAGCACTGGACTTCATAATGCAGGAAAATCCTAAATAGCCATCACAGTAGAGGGAGTCTGTTTTTTGTTATTCTCCAAAAACTGAAGGACCATAGGCAATATCATGTATGAATCACAGTAAGTGTACTTACACTTTCAAATCTAACAAAAGAAACAACCCCAAACAACTTTAAAATTAAGTTTTAAGAAAATTATACACCTAAGTAACATGATATAGTAGCTGGAAGAAAACAGACTAAAAATTATCTTGAAGCAACATATATGACACAAGAGCTCCTATTAAAATACACTTGACTTGTGTAACTAAGATCTGTGCTAAAATGAAAGGAAAACACTGAAAGCAAAATATATGAGATGGCATATTTAGATTTTGAGTGAGAGAATGGTTTCATATAGATCCGTGAAATTAACTGGAAGCCAGCCAAATTATAGGCTGCTTCTTTCACACGCAGCAAATACGGAGACAAAGAAGGAATAGAGAGAAATGAAACTGTCAAGAGAGGAAGTTCAGATCACAAGGTACTAAAAATATGCCAATGTTCTATATAGCAAATGAGATTTGCAGGTAGAGGAAAGGTATCAGTTGAGAAGTTCAGGATCAAACGTGACACCGAGGTTATTCACGGGAAGTCTAAATAGCAACTATACAAGCGGAACAGTTGATTTGTCCCCAGGAGAAACACATCCATGCAAGTATTTAGAGGGAAAGTCAACACAAGCAGGCAAAGAACAGAGAAGAGTCATTAAAGGTGTCAAGAAATATGTACAGCTGAGAATCACGAGCATATAACTGCCAGTTAGCAGTATAGTTTAGACATGGTATATCGGAAACAGCAGATGGCCAAGAAGTGACCCTTGTGAGAGGGACTCAAGAGCGCAAGGGTATTGTCACATAAAAGAAGGTGTGTATTTGTTCACTTCTTATTTTTTAAGCGATGTGTAGAAAAATGTCTACAATAAAAGATAGGGCAGGCAGTTGGATGAGAGATTTGTAGAAACGCAGTGGTTATATAAGGCGGAGAAAATGAAAGAAGTAATACGTGCACACAGAGACTGCACAGAGCTCCTCAGGGCAGTCGTCATTATCCAGAGCTAGGTCAATCTCAAATATAATTTCTTAGCAAGTATTTTGGAAAAGACTATGAGTAAGGTCTAAGACTGAGTATCTTCTCTTTTCACCACCAAACAATTCACGATAAAAATGTTCCTTAGCTGAAGGATTTTATATCAGGCCTTTTATAGATATGACATTTAAAACTTAACTGAACAATCTAAGCCAACTCTTACAAAGCAAAGCAGCAGGTAGGCAAGCTCACTCCAGGTATTGGGTACATTTATCCATTTATTTAAATTATCTGACTAGACAGAATCGTAAAGTGAAAATATCACTTGTCAGCACATATCAGCTATAATTGGTGCTGTACATTTCACGAATAAACCAAAATTGAAGACTCTTTAAGCGTCTGACTAACTAGCAACTCAGTCTGTGCTAAACTTTCTTCTCTCAGAGCCTGAACAGTTTCTAGATTATCCCCTTGCTTCTCAAGCTAAGGATTTAACAGAATATGCTTATTACTTGAAGAAACCAAATTGTCATCGAAACACTTATGATATAAATGGTTAGTAAGTATGTATTGGTATAATGATATAATAGTATAAAATGGTTAATGAGAAAATAGAATGATATTATCAACTTACTCAAACCTACTTAAAACAGTAAGACAACACTATATTTTGTTAAGAAAGAAGTCTTAACAGCAAATTTTTGTAACATTTCTTTTTTTTTTTTTTACTATCTGTTGGTTGAACATTGGGGGATGCTTAACTCCACAGCCAGGAGAACAGATCTAGGTTCTAAGCTTCATGTAACTCACATGACATCTATTTATGGCATATGTATGTTTGTTATGTCCTTCACATGGGCTGGAGGTGAAAAATGGGAGAGACCTCTCAAGTCTCACAGTTTTGACATGAATTAAGCAGAGGCCATCTCAACAAGCAGGCCTGTAAATCTGAAGACTCCTGCATTCTTTTGCCAAAAATTTACCTTCCAAACAAATAATAAAATGGAGTATCAGAAGCTGCCTTTTTATTACTGAGATCAGGAAAATGGGAATAAGAAAGAAAACTAGGAAGATAAAAGAATAAAGGAAGATTAAAATGTTTTAAATCACAATGATGCATCATATGCACATCATTACAGAGCACATAAAAACATAACACCCTAATATGATTACATTTAAGTGTTCTATGAGGATATGCATACGATATGTTGTTGGGATTTAAAACATTTTATTTCTATTGAAGCAGTTCTACAGCTTTAAAACCTGCTGCAATTTTGCATGTCTGTTGCCTTTTACATTCTTCAACATCAAATGACAGATTTTCCTGAATATTTACTCACTAAGAACCTTGGCAGAACTTGCAGACCTTCATTTTATTGCAGGATTGTAACTGTATACGAGTTAACAGACCTTCTGCTTAGCATCATGGCATCAAGAAGAGTAATCTCAAGCAAAATTTTCGTTCAAATTGATTTTTCTCACTGACAAAACTCCTCTGCTTAAAAACCTTGATGATTCAAAGCATCCACAAACTATGTGGATGTTCAGTACACAAGAGACACCTCTGCTGCATTGTCAGACCAAGACTCAGTGGATGAATCAGAAATACAGATACTTTACAGAAATACAGATATTTATATTTTACAGGACAGATTTCTAACCCTGCTTCAACTGGTAAAGACAAACACATGCTAAGTACTTATGGAAAAACCTACCATTCAATATATAAATAAATGTTTGAATACATACACTACATACATACCTACGAGTTACACACGTAGCTATACAGATATAATACTCTAAGAAACCTTGCAGTATAAGTAGATAAACGAATGTATGAATGAATATTGCTTATTTTCAAGTTTTAAACAGTGCAGGTTTCCAAGCCAAACATGAAAGCTGGGAATGTAACATATTGCTCTGAAAACACTGAATAAACCAGCAAAGAAGGGAAAGTTTGTTAAAACATAGATAGTGTGATATGCCACAAGTGGGACAAGTAGTTTTGCCAGTACTTGAACGCCAGCAGCACAACAACAAAGAAAAACAACCCTGCAACAAAACAAAGGTTTCTTTTTGTCAAATACTATTTCAAGTTATCTGATCTTAAGAAATCAAAAGAATACCTCAATTATGTTAGCTTTCATTCTCAAATCACGATGGAGAAAGAACACAACTTGGAAGAAATTTAGTAAATACATGGATCAGTTTATGTATCACTAGCAATTACTCAGCAAACCTTCCCTATCTATTATAAGTGCGTAGTGTTAACAACGCGTTCATATTCAAATTGAAAAGGTTACTGTAAAACAGAATAAAGAATACATCTAGCAACTTTTCACTGATTTTATTTACAGTGTTTCTTGGTGACGAAAACGTCCACATAATGTATGCAGCTTTGCTATTAATATACTACAGTTCTCCAGTTTCCTTTTAGGCATACTAATATTGGTCTCAAAAAAACCCAACCCAACCCCTCTGTTTTGTACCACAGTCTCAACAGGTTCCACAGCCACAAAGACACTGAAGAGTCTCCTCTTCATGCACAGGGCTTGAGGAAAACCAGGGACAGCAGAGACATCTCTCTCCCATCTTCTCTTCATCTCTGCCAGTGATTTTCATGAAGTCCTACTACTCATTAAATGACCTGTCCAGATGGGCATAGCCTGTTTTCTGGGCAACTGACCTGTGTAACAGCACTTCTGTAAAACAAGCCAGTGCTAAACCCTACCCTGTTTCCCCCACATCAGTCCTGTGGTTGCAGCATGTCATCCCTGCTGCAGGACTGGAGGCGAGCAGGAACATGCTCAGCCTAGCTCTCCCGAACATGGTGGCTTCACTCCACTTTCACAACATGCAGCACATGGAGTGGCAATGTGAACCGAGAACTGCTAGTGTCTGGCTACAAATACATGGATTTCAACTGCTGATGTGAAGAAGTCAGATCTAGGGAAAACTGAGGAGACTGAAGCCCATTAGCTTCCATCCGTCCCAGTAAAAGCACATGCATCAATATGGGAAGGATGACTAAACTGAGTCATCTGACATACAACTCATCTTTCACTTTCCATTGCTCCCTGCAGAAGAACAGCAAATTATACTGCAGTCCTGAAAGCTTTAACTGAGGGATTTCCCAGTTATTTGTATTCTTTTAGTTTGTTTAGTGTTTGTTTTTAATCAAAAACTTTCCATCAAAACAAACTGGTAAGTTGATAGCAACATGATTCTGTTCCAGCATCACAACATTACTTTGGTCGGTAGACTGGCAGCCTTCACAAATTTCAGTTACTCAAAGGGAGGCTAACTAGTTCGAAAAATAAATCCATTGCTAAGAAACAAACAATCACAGGGAAATAAAACAGTGGCTAAGAGGAGGATGGCATTTTCAAGGGAGGCGAGCAATCCACAGAAAGAAATCTCCTTTAATAACTGCATCTGCCAGAAAGCATGGAATTAATTATTGTTCCAATATACATAATGTATTCAGAGACCTCAAATAACAGACATTACTACCTGGCATTTCAGGCACAGCTGAAGTATACTGATTGTAAGCATAAATGTTCATATTACGAAACAGGCAGATGGTCTGCTTCACCAGAAACATTACAGTCTGACATTTGTTATCAATTGTACTAGTTTAATACTAATGAGAGTAAATGGAGACAGATTTGCAAAAATCAGTCTCTCAGGAAGATGTATGTATGCCTTTAAAAATCTTTTACTTCAGATATATCATGCTATGGTACCAAGAGGAATAATGATATATTTTAATATACAGTACCACTCTGACATTTGCGCAGAGCTTTCAGGCCAGTAACCAAAACCTACATATAAGTACGGGAGAATAAATTTATTCAGAAAAAGAAGCAGAGGTAGTGCTTCAGGATCTCTGCCGTAGCAGCAATCAAATAAATTAAGATTATACTTACTTTTCATGATACTATAAAATACTATTATACCCATTACTAAGACTTTTATTCACAAGTAGAGCGATTATAAGATAAGCACAGTAAGGGTAAGTTAAACTTGTTCTCCAAATGCCGAAGTGCTATGCTCCTAGTCCTTGTGTCCCCGCTGACACCACGCTTGCTGCGGGCAGGGGAAAGAAGGAAGAGCCACCAGGCTCTCCCCAACACAATGAACTACCAGGAACCCAAGACGGGTTATGCGGAGCAGCCTGCCCCATTACACTCACTGGCTGCGTTAGGTACTACGGTATAAAACAGAAATCCAAACTGATGAGCATTAAACAACGGGCATAAGTTATCAGCACTTTCTCAAGCCTAACACTTCCCCTTAGACTTGTTCTACTGTATGCAATTACTTTGGGTCTTACGTGGATACTGTGGCATGTGCTTCATTTGACATGGTTTCTCCAGAATCATTAATGCTACATTTCTCATAATGATGAAGTGGTGAAAGTGTTCCTTGCAAGTTAGTGTCTAGCTGCCAGTGTTTCTGTAAAGTTAATATATATAGTTATATATATATGAAAAATATAACTAATATATTATATAAAGATAATATCTCTGAGATTTCTGTTGTTATGAATAATGATAAAGCACTCTGAATCTTAAAAGCATCTTTTCAAATATGAATTAACAACAAACACCGTGCTCTTGCAAAAAGGTGCTGAAAGATGGTCAAGGCACTATTTTAAAATTCATTCTTAAATCTAACTATGGTGCTGTCTAATAGCAAAGCAGTGAGGCAAGCCATTTAATGAACTGCTGACTGAACATTGACTAGACATGTAACGGTTCCCCAGAGCACTAGCATTCCTCATTCAGCAGGACACACTGAGGCAGGGACACAGAGCCCCTGCAAAGGGCTATAACAAACCAACGCTGCAGAAGCTCCTTGCTTGTTTTGCTCCCTTCAGATAGTTTCCTTTCTGTTTCGTTTCCTCTGCAACACCAAAATAAGCGTCATGAAATACACAGTGACCTGTTACCTTCTCATTAATTACGCAGCATCAATTCCATGGAGATTGAGTTTACTCAAACCACTCTGAGCACAAGCACAATTTAAGACTGAGGTGTAACAACACAGCATTATGTTACAATTTAATTATTTCGTTTCAATTCATGTCAAACACCAAAACGTGAGGACTGATTCAGACAGACTGGATTTCTTCTTTTATAGTCAGAACTTTAAATATTATTATTTACTCATTTACTGTTTCATTTAAAGCTAATGTCTGTTTATTATCTGAGGATAGATTACTATGTTTTTTACTGTGAAGTAGAAATATATTTGTTTCTAATCATCCATACACTGTATGAAATTAATACAACAGATAGAGGTGCAGACAGAAAAGAGATTTTATTGTATTTTTCATTGCCTGGGAACACCGATTTCAGCTAAGATATTCTGACCCTATATACTGAAGGTCAGGCATTAAATATTACATTTCCCCAATTTTGTAACGTTTTATAGCAGACATGGTCATTGCCAGCAACTTCTAAAATAAGATTAAAACCAAGATTCTATTCCTTGCACAGATTGTTGTATTAGCATACTGCAAAAATATGTAGAGTACTGTACTTCAAGCCGAGATAAAAATGCCTCTGGTATAAAGTCAAGAAAATTTAAAGCAAAGTCAGCTGTACACACTGTAACACACTTTCTCTGAAGCTTCTCCATTGGAACACAAAACACAAATTAACTGTCATGTTTAAGCAATTATCTCCTATCAAAACGATCAAAAACCTAATTTACACAAGAGATACAGTGGATGCATTTCCAATTCCCCCTCTAGCTTCCCCAAGACAGTGTAACTGTTCCAAACTAATACAGTCGCTCACTTTATACAGGTGGGGGAGAAAAAGAGTGTTTTTAAAAAAATATTACTTAAGTAAATGAAAGAACTGTGATCTTCCCTGTAAGGAACTGACTGGAAGTACAAAAGATGTATCAGTGGATGTTTTACATATTGGCACAGTCGTCCAGATCAGTATCTTTTTTTTTTTAATATAATTATATTTTTCTCACAGAAAACTGATAGCACAAATAGATACTATGTGATTTTTCAACCCAGCTTTTCAAAGGGCAAGGAAGAGACTAAGCGGACAGAATGAATTTTGGAGTCAGACTTCTGGAACAGGGTTTGCCTTTTGCGACCTTGAGCAAGATGTCTGCTCCCATCTCACACACACTAGCATCTAGACCAGGAGCAACATCAAGCCTATCTTCCCAACCAAAACATATAAACAAATCAGTGTCATTTAGCAAGGCGGGGGGGGACGGGACTGGACACCACAACTGTCGTAGTCTAACCTCAGCCGGGGCAACTGAGCACCACACAGCTGCTCGCTCACTCTCCCCCCACCCCCGAGTGGGATGGGGGAGAGAATCAGAAGAGTAAAAGTGAGAAAACTCGTGGGTTGAGATAAAAACAGTTCAATAATTGAAATAATAATAATAATGACAAAAGAATATACAAAGCAAGTGATGCACAATGCAATTGCTCACCACCTGCTGACCAATGCCCAG
>NW_008795127.1:653942-685493 GCF_000699145.1 Aptenodytes forsteri | reverse complement strand
GGCTAGTGTAAGCACTGCTCAGCAACAACTAAAACATCGGTGTGTTATCAACATTATTCTCATCCTAAACCCAAACCACAGCACTGTACCAGCTACTAGGAAGAAAATTAACTCTATCCCAGCTAAAACCAGGACGACAATAAAGACAGAGGGGAAACAACAATAATTCTTTTTCCACCCTTCATTCTTTCTAGACACTCTTGTGGATCTACAGCAGTGGAAACTTTTACTCACCTTTTCTTTTTTTTTTTTTTTTTTTAAAGTACAGGGCTGGGTCTTGTACAATTCTAATACTTTACTTTTAAGTGATCTTTTGTAATAAATTAGTATACATACACACATATACTCAAGTTGCGGCAGGGGAGGTTTAGATTGGATGTAAGGAAAAATTTCTTTACTGAAAGAGTGGTGAAACATTGGAACAGGCTGCCCAGGGAAGTGGTGGAGTCCCCATCCCTGGAGGTATTTAAAAGACGTGTAGATGAGGCGCTTAGGGACATGGTTTAGTGGGCATGGTGGTGTTGGGTTGACGGTTGGACTCGATGATCTTAGAGGTCTTTTCCAACCTCAATGATTCTATGATTCTATATACTTTGTATCCTCTCTCTTCTGCACACAATATGCAAATTCCATTAAAAATCATTGCAAACACCTGAGCCTAATTATGAAATGTGACTAAAAAGGCACAATATACAAAAGACCAAAGTCTTTTTGTAACTAGTTCATATCTCCAGGAGATACATTTTTACTTTTCCTCTTGTATTTTTTTGTTTTCCCCCATCCCTTCGTACACACAATCTTACAGCCTTCTATTAGCAATGCTACTGAACTCGGGGCTTTTTGACTACGGAACAGAATACAATGGATAACTTCTATTCCGAAGTCAGAAAATGTAACTATTTGTAAGTTATTTCTTTTAAATTGAATTGGGCGCTCAGACATTGTCATATGCAGAAAGGTAAATGATTTATTTTTTTTTAAATTACTGAAGAGAGACAACAAGCTTTTGCTTTTAAAAAAAACACCACACAAAAAACCAAACCAACCCCGCCCCCAAAAAAACATTAATTCTTTTTCCCCCTCTTCCTTTGCTGTGGCTGTCCTCATGAAGCAGTGATTTCAAAGTTTGAAGAGCAATCATTCTGAATCCGCTAAAAGAGCCTGATGCAGTGTTGTATGAAAATAGTGATGGACCAGTACAACATTTTATACACCTTCAGCTTTGGTTTTGGTTAGAAGCTAAAGCACGTTCATTGATACAGAGACAGGAATAAATAAAAGAGGTTGTCTTCTCTAGAAACTAAAGTAAAAGCAAAAATCTCCAAATACCATAACAAATTTTACTTATACCAGTTAGTAAACAGTTAAGAGAAAAAAATTATTACTATGAAACCCATTTTGTTTCCCATACCGTGGTAAAATCTATTGCTAAAATCTGAATGGTAGCCAGTGCTTGTAAGAAAACCTGAATCCGTTTGTTCCAATATTAAGATACACTTGAACCACCTTCCTTGAAGACGCACACATTAGCAGCATACAAATTAGCAGCAAGCAGGTAATTGAACAAACGCTTGCAAAATTGGGAGTAAGCATGCATAGTAGCTTTCGCTTTGGACAGACAACAGCACTTCCTTCCACAGTCCCTAAGAACTCCCCTTGGCCCATAAAGCTGTTTGAAGAAAGATGTACCTGGAAGGAGATGGTTCTGGGAAAAGTTAAAAGTTCTGAAACATGAAATAAAAAAAGTTTCCATAGACTTCTTAAATTCCTTCACACTTCACTGATTAAATACACAGCAAATTAGTTATGACAATCTGTGGTTAACTTTCACTATATTCTCAAAATACAGACGTGCAATTTTGAAATTTGATCAATATTCATACCATCTTACATACCAAGTTAATTGGTAAGAATGCTGCGATATATTCTTTGAGACATTTCTCAGGAACAATTTAAGAATTTGTTACCCAATGTGAATAAGTCTCCTGTTTGCGAACATTGATGACGGTTAATGGAAGTATTACATTATTAGAAGGGTTTCAAAGTGACTTGTATGAGGCATGTAAACAGGATAAGAATAGAACTAAACATATCACAATGAAAGCACGAAGGCATAATTTAGATACACACACAAAAAGCAAAGTCCTTTTTCCTCTCAACAAGAGAACTATTAAAACACAAAAGAACAAAGGACTGACTTTGAATAGTTTTAAAAATCAGGACTATGTAGCTTTGCAGCAGTAAGATACATATTACAAGTGCATACCCTAAGAAGGCCTCTATTTAAAATTTTGCTACATAATTTTACAAAGGAGATCTAGCAGTCCTCAGACTACATGCATAATTAAGAATGAATGTTGCAGACAAAAAGCTAATAAAAATCTGGGCAAAGACAACTGAAGTCAATTGTACATTTTATATATTCATTAACTAAGACCTATTACCTAGTTTATCATCTGTAATCCTGACAAAACTCTGGGATTTGCACACATGCACATCAATCACTGTCACCTTCTAATCCAGAAATCTGCATATGTATTTCTGTAACAGGATTAAGATTAGTTTTATGAATGTTTACACAGTATAAACCCACAGTAGCCCTGAAAGCAGTAACCCTGTGTTCCACCGCTTCTACCCAGATCTGTGCATCCCTGCCCCTTGTCGCATCCCAAAGTTTGTGGTTTCCCTGTTACTACAGCTCACCTGAGTTAAATACTCATTTTCACCAAGCCAATTTTAATGTGGGTCCATTCCCCAGCCTGTAACTGCAACCAGCCAGTGTGATACCTGTGCAGGCAAGGGGAGACCGCAATACAGCAGGCACAGGCAGGGACACCTACAGCATTCATGAAACTACGATCTTCACCTCATAACCTGGCTTCATAATCTGAATCTAGCAAGCATTATGCGGTGAATTACAAACCCATCCAGACCCAAAAACTAGTTCTGATGCAACAGTTGCTTTTTGCTGAAGTACTCATCTTCTCCTAGCAAGGGCACTGTGAAAATTTAAGGAGGCCAGACAAGCATTGCTCTTTCTCTTCCTGTCTACTTCTGCTCTTTTCCCACACTGCCAACCTCAAGCATTTACCAGTGACAATTCAGGTACAGAATTCAGGTTTCCATATAAAAAAATCACAGGATTTTAGAGAATTTTGGCTCTTGGTAGCTAGATTTCTACTGCTTATTTCTTATTCTCTCCTTTACAACCAAAGCTAGGCATCACTACCAAAGCCATTTCATCTTTACACATACAAGCTGGAAAATGTCGTATTATCATACTGGTCTGAAGCTTGGGTCTTACAGAGAATGCTAAGTAAAGATTTAGTCAAAGGTAGGGAACCTGAACAAGACAGTAATTGTTGACAAATATATACATACATATTTGCCACCCAAATCTGAACACAGTGATGAAAAACAGAAAATGGAGGAAAAAAAATACATAAATTACTGACCAGGAAAAAAGTGCACCTTGGGAATAGGGACTATGGAAAACAAGCTCACTAAAGCTGCCAGCAACTGTCTGAATATATTTTCTTCTTTTCACATTGCAAAAGGTGAGACAATATCATAGGCTTTCTCCCTGCTGAAAGGCCACTAGCAGTTTGCAGTGATGAAAACCCTTTGAGAGAAGGGAGTTGTAAGTGGGTGGAATTACAGGGACTCAGTGGACCCATCTCTGATACAAAACTGAACTTCCTAATACTAATGTACATTCAGGTCTTATCATGTATGTAAATTCATAAAGGGAATTTAAGGGACAGTTTTAAACAGACTCCATACTTCTATTAGAAATCAGATATATACATTATGGAGCATCCTCTGTCAGAAAGGCAAGAGTCTTCTTATCTAGAAAAAAAATATCTCAAGTTATGTTTTATGCTGTCCAGTCACCGTAACTATTGCAATGATTTCCCTTCCCCTTTTACTGGGGGGAGGGGGAAGAAAAAAAATCCATGATCTTACTGGGTTCTTTAAGGAGAAAAGACACCCTGGTGCCATCTGATTGTTTTAGCCTGATTTTTCCAGGAAACTAATGTTATTATGAGAAGACTAAACACAAAATTATAACATTTGAACCATGTTGTCCAAGTTCTATCAAATTTGGCAAAATGCTAGATGCCTCATATGAATTTCACAGAAGTTAGAGACCTTACAGAAAATAAGACCCAGTGCATTGACTCTTGAGGGAAAAGCAGCCATAGCTTTGTCCCTTTTCCCCTGGAGAGACGGCAATCTACTAGCTAATCAGAATTCAGGTACTACCTGTCAAAACCACAAGCACGCCATTGCTAACACAGCCAAAAACCATTGAGAGAGGCTAAAAGGAATGGCAGACTTTAGGGACATGGCAGGGAGCTGGGCATCTGACACTGGAGACTAAAATACACAGGGAATGAACCTAGAAGAAATTCAGTTTTCAGGTCTAATACTCATGGAACAACCTGATTCGTGTTCATGGAGTATTCTCAAGCCATAGTACTTAAGAAAAAAAAAGCACAACAAAATAACACTTGAACAGCAGATACATATAAAACATACACATGGATAATTTGAGTAAGTCAATACCAATTAAATAAAAGGGATGAAAAACACTGCAATTATTGTGACTGGATAGCTTTAACTATCTTGGTAGCATGCAATGTAACAATGTAGATTTGTGCTGAGGTGCCTGAACAAAAGACAGAGCCTATCTCTTTTCGTCAAAATGCCCAAGTAATACAATAAACATTGAAATAGAACAGTGAGAAAACCTCCCACCATTTATTCTTCATACAAATAGATGCTATTTGTATGTGTAGGCTGTCAGACATACATGCACCCTTTTAAAGGCCTGGTTTTCCAAGCAGATTTTGTTTTTTTTTCCCCTCCAAGAAGAAAATATCATTGAAAGGAGAAAAAACTCCAATAAAATAAGAAACAGAATTAACTAATGCCCCCAAAAATCTAGAGCAAATACAAATTATTGTTGACTCACATTGTAAATTGCCTGTCCACTATAAGCTTTCAGAGTAATGTAACAAGGAAAAAAGTGTTTTTCAATCACTGCCATCCATCATCTTGCAAAACAAGTAAAATGTATACTCTGCCATCTGCTAGCTATTAGTCTGTGTAATCATAAAATATCATGTAATGTAATCATAAAAAACCCACTATTATTACCTACTCTTTCAATTTATAAGCAAATATTTCTATCTGTCAAATTATTTCATGCTAGCATGGGGCTTGAACCTTCTGCGCTGCTTACCATCAATCTAGTCAAGCTAAGCTAAGTCTGTCTCCTGTTCGGTCCTCCTCCGTTTGGAAGATGCTCAGCATGGCAGCACTCTATTTGATCCCAGAAGAAATCATATGAAGAGACGGGTCAGTAAATGATCCAGCTGTCAAGGACCTGAACAGTTCAACAACAGGGGCTATGAGACAGTCACTGCTCTTGTTCAGACAGTCTTAGATGCCGCCAAGAAAGGAGAGAATTCTCATTTCTGAGATTTTTTTTTTTCCTGCACCATAGTCTATTTAGTCTTGATACATACCTTTAAACATATTTGTATAAGAAAGAGCCCTAGAAAAGTTACAAATTTCTCAAATTACATCTTTAAAGGTACAGTAGAAACAGCTTTATTCTAAAATGCTTAAGTCAGAGGAATAACTTTTTTTTTTTTTAGAAAGTAGATCTACAACCAGAACTATCCATTAGATAGCAAACACATTCATGAGCAACTCTGTGCAGGGAAACTGGTAACAGTTTTCTAGTGATATGTATTACTAAAATATTTTTAAACAGTGGTACTGATCTTACTCCTAGTAATTTCTCAATAAACTGAAAAGTGAAGATCACATAAAATGACATTTGCTCTTTTCACCTGCTCACAGAACTTGCCAGAGTTATTACACCATCAGACCAAGCACAACCAAGGGTCCAGGTGTCTACAGCTCGGACACCTATGCCTTATTACGTATTTCTGATTTATGGCAGAAAAATCAGGGAAGACTCTGCTTAAGTAGAGTCTTTTTCCCCCAGCTAAATACCCAAGACAAAGGTAATGGTGTGACACACAAGCCACTACTTCAGCTGCATGTGACTCCCGTTTGTTGATACACACAGGTGATTCTCTGCTGACTTCAGGGCTAGAATATGCTCCTGCAGTGACTGAACGAAGTTGAACAGCATACCATGGGAACACCTGAGGTTTTGGTGGTCTGCCACGTGTCACTGTAAATTGAAACAGTAAATTTTTAAAGATAGAACAGATCCACTGTGTGTAGATGGACTTTGAAACTCTGAATGAACACGTCTCAAGCTACAGAAGTACCTTCTCTTTCTTCAGCTCAGCTGTTTCAGCACCAACTTGGTTATAACCTGTCAGAACCCTCAATTTTCTTTCGTGTCTTGTTCAGTAACATTCTGACATATTCCAAGAACATTATCAGTATACCTTAAAGGCATGGTCCAGGGGCCCAAAGCAATTAATAGTGTAAAAACACAGCCAAAGGGACAGGAGAGAGATTCTGCTCTAAGAACACGAGCATGGGGCCTGTGCTACTGAAAACAGCGACCCCTATGCCACCGCATTGCTTTTTTGGGTGAACACCTGAACCCCTGCAGCAATCAGGATTTTAGGTGAGGCAACAGCCACTCAGTCTGGCATATGGTGCTGCCAGTCCAGTTTGGGAGCCCTTTAAGGAACTGTCCTGGTTTCGGCAGGGATAGAGTTAATTTCCTTTCTAGTAGCTGATACAGTGTTTTGGATTTAGGATGAGAACAAAGTTGATAACGCACCGATGTTTTAGTTGTTGCTAGGTAATGCTTACACTAGCCAAGGACTTTTCAGCTTCCCATGCTCTACCGACTGAGAAGGCTGGAGGTGCACAAGAAGCTGGGAGGGGGCACAGCCAAACTGGCCAAAGGGACATTCCATACCATGTGACGTCATGCTCAGTACATAAACTGGGGAAAGCTGGCAGGGGGGGCCGCTGCTCGGGGACTGGCTGGGCATCGGTCGGCAGGTGGTGAGCAATTGTACTGTGCATCACTTGTTTTGTGTATTATTATCATATTATTATTATTATCATTTTATTTCAATTATTAAACTGTTTTTATCTCAACCCACGAGTTTTTCTAACTTGTGCTCTTCCAATTCTCTCCCCCATCCCACCAGGTGGGGGGGAGTGAGCAAGCGGCTGCGTGGTGCTTAGTTGCCGACTGAAATTAAACCACGACAGGAACAGAAGTAATTCAAACTCCTGAAATAAGGAGCAAACTCAACCAGCTCGCTCAAACACATCCGTCTCCTAAACCTAACGTAATTATCTTCTCCAGCTATTTGTTAAATAGTTCTGCAGTTCCTAAGGCAGACACTGTTGCAATGGTGAAGAACTAAGAGTTCAAGAACTGCACTTAAAAACTACACTATCCACACTGCAAAAGTGATCATTTAGAAATTATGGAATGAAGTGCATATGATAGCAAGTGAGACTTCCCATCTAAAACTAAATACTAATACCTAAAAAGAAAAATCTTGTTTTAGTTTTATGCATTATGATGCAATCTTTAATTATATAATCACAGGTTTGCTACAAAGTCCATGAATGTTTTCCTGTACATGCTTCCTATGGTATCAGAAGTAAAATTGCATCTGCAAGCATCAATATCTTATTTTCTTAACTTCCTAAACTTTGTGTGTCTATTGTACTTGACTGCAAAATCTAAATTAATTATATATATATACACACATATTACACATCAAAATCTAAATTAATTATATATATATACACACATATTGCACTTAAGAAATGTAGCAATAACTGCTGTCATAAAAAACATGTACATGAATAACAGAAATGAGATAGCAATATTAATGTGGTTTTCAGTCTGGAAGAGGTTTCGTTTCCTGGGATGCATCCTGTAAGTCTAGCCAACTTGACCATTAATGCCACTATCTTGATAGTGAAAAATTAAAGGAAGTCTCCAAAAGCAAAAGGCACTTCCTTTTTTCTGGATAAATTCTGTAATTATGCCATATAGTATATGACACGAACAAAGGAATGAAGTGCTCCTCAGAAACTTAAGAGAATTTCGGTATACAATTGTGCAATATTTTTCAGTTGGGCACAGGCACACGGAGAGAAATCAGTCAGAAAAAAAAATCTTCTGGACTACTTTCTCAATTTCTCTCTGTAAAAATTTAAAACAGAGACCCTTCTCCTAAACATTACAGCAACATGCATCCTGCACCCTTGTAGTAATACATGAGGAAGAGGGAACACCCCACGAGAGAGACATACGATGGATATGTTTTATGTCAACCCAAAGTAACATTAGAAAATTGGTGCAAGAATTAAAGACTATTTCATCTAGTTTTTAGGTTTCCTTACATTAAGAAGCAGAGTTGAAAATTCTGTTTGAAAACAGAAAAGTTTGACTTTCTTATATTAACCATGTGGTTAACTTGCAGCAAAATCATAAAACAGTTTGCTATCACCAATTCTACACTTTTTCAGAAAAAGATTTCATGTAGTTCTTTACAATATCTCTCTTTTAGTCTGTCTAGGTATTTGTTTTCAGAATTCATAACATCTGACCACTTCAGAATTTCTAACACCAGCTCCACAGAATCTAACCCAAAAGTTTAATTCGGTTCGTAGCCTTTACTGATTGTTGTAAAGAGAATGCGGAAAAACATTTGCTCGACAATTTTCCCTCTGTACCAATAGCCAACTCTGACAATGGTTGACAGGATAAAACTGTCAGCACTCTAAAAACGTTTACTAGGCTAACAAGGCAGTGATTCCACAACGATGGCAGAGGCGAGCGCTGCTCCATCACCTAATGGTGCTAATTTGACCTGGAGGATTGGGCCTCGACATACAACTACTACATCTGCCAAACTAGCCAAAGAGCGTTACGTATGCAAGTTTAAGCAAGACGACACCCAGTTCTGCACTGAGTCAGAATGGTATGGATAGGTGACATGTGAGTCAACACAAAATCTGCTTATAGAAAGTGAATCAAGCAAAAAAATTCAGAACAAAACAAACCAGAAGAACAAATTAATACTGAGTCAGAACTTGCACTGTATGGGCATTTTGATCTGGTACTGGAGCACTGGATACCCCAGGGACTGATTTGTTGCACTGTTAAACCAGACCATATTTTGAAGATGAGGAAATGGAGGTATCCGACTGAAAAAAAGGAAGGCAGGGCACAGCGAGCAGAGCCCAGCCACTATGTGGGGCTGGAGCCGGGGAGAAGCCACAGCAGCAAATGGGAGGGCAAGCTGCCAACACCACGGCAGAAAAGCAGGCAGCAAGGAGGTGGGGTTGAGATGGACTAAAGGTAGCTAAAACTCCACTTTCTCCCTCCCACACTGCCCAGTGAATCTCCAATAAATTTATGACTTTTTATGCACAAGAAGAAAAACATAACTTAATTGCCACTTGGCAACATGTATCTGCAATAAATATCAAAGTACTATTTGCTAACAAAGAAAAAAGGCAGCATCACCAGAAAGTAAATTATAGCTATTAATTCCCCACCCAAATTTCTGATGTTATCCATTATGTATCTTTGTAATTCTATTATGGCTAAGAGTTCATGACAGTCAGATATTGCTAAAACAGCCCACTACTTTTAAATGACAGCTCTCTCACTTGAGATATCAATTGGGTAATAATCCAAGTAGAGTTCAATTTCTTGCTATTGCAGTCAACATTTTAACTCTCCATAACAAATGGCCATTCAAGATTTTAACTCTATAACAAACAACTGTGCAGCATTTTAACAACCCATAACAAATGACTATGTTACACAACAATAAAGTATCTTCCCTAGTTTTAGATGAGTAAATAAGGAAGATGAATATGAAAAAGACTTGGATACAAGATCAGCACACCTATTCATGTTTTCAGGAAACATCTGATTGTGAGACCAAAATTGTGCATGAATTGAAGATTTGCTTGCATTTCTAATGCATAACTTTTAAGATACAAATAATACTATATTATCAGGAAAAAAAATCTTGGTACTCAGCATTTCAGATTCAACGATGTATTTAGTAAAAGTTTAGGTAATAGTGTACTCACTATGACTAACTAAAGGAAAGCTTTTTATACAGCTAGATGTTAAAATCATCAACTGTTTTTGGTAATACATACTCCACCTTTCTCAGCCTGTACTCGCATAGCTGATTGGAGGTCTTCATGTGCTAGATTTATCTTAACACTATGTATTCCTAAGGCAAGGACTATCACCTTCATCTCTGTGCAATATGCACTGCAGTAGAGCTCCTTCCCGCAAGGGTCTACTGGCAAATAAACATGCTAAGTAGAAATGCTGAAGTATTAAGGTCAAGTATGTCAGCCAAGGTCACTGGGGAACATAACAGTGGAATTAGACAATAGATCCACTAGGACACTAAGTCAGTGCAACAAGTTCTCTAGCAATTTTTAAAATATATTTTATTAAGATTTTTATTATTTCTCGTACAATATTCACTCTTAAAGAACAGATGTATACTTACTTACATGACAAAAAAATAAAAATCAATAGGAGACTAAGCAGCTGGATTGTTAAAAATACTTATGCCCTTCAGGTATTAGAAAAGTGTCTCCAGGGATTTTCAAAAGTCCAAATGCTTAATTCCTACCTAATTCCGTACATACAAATAGGGTCTTAACCCTTGTCTCTTGACAAGAGATTCCTACTGAAATTCAGAATAGAGGCTGTGCTCCCACTTTCCAAGGCTGGGTCCATGCTTGGCAATTCACTTCAAGTGCTTTGCTTTCAAGTGGCTTTTAACAGGATCAGAGACTGACATAAAAATATAAGCGTACCAGGTGCATAGCTGTTATTTGCTTTGTCCCTTGCAATGATGATCCAGTGACCTACTGAGTTAACCTTAGGTGAACAGAAGTGCTGTAATATTGCACTAAATCAGAACGCATTCCAACTTCTAGGTTGATATTATAGAGAAATATCACCTTTCCAAGCAGACTTGAAGAATTTCTGATTCTAGTATGAGCAGGTATTAAGGGATCTTTATTAAGGGATCTTAAAAAAAAAAAAGTCTTAGAAAAAATACACCACAAACGATTTTCTCTCAAAAGCTATAAAATTAGTCATAGTAAAGAAGACAGCTTAGTTTTATTTGCAGCATGAAATTTCTGTAACTATGTTAGAATATTTCTTAAAATATTTTTTATAACAGTTTCTCAGTCAAGTGGTCAAACCTTCCAGAACATGGTACATGGATGGGTTTTTCTGGCAAGCATTTGGCATTCACCAGTGGTGAGTTCCCTTAACTCGGTGAACGCAAGTGCCACATCTATACCAAACACACCGGTTTTGCTTTAAAACATGTTCCCAAAATACGTACCCAATGATATATTTTGGAAAAGATGTACAAGACAGACTACATAAACACCTCCTCTCTCAATGTTTTCATCGTAATTCACAAAGACAGCACCTTAGACTTTCAAAGACACTTGGTATGAGGTATCAGGTAAACTAACTTCTCATTCCTGAAAATATCATTTACAACAGTGACAGCTTCAGTTCCTTGCACTTCATTAACACTGCAGTTGAGTCCCTTTCTTCATAAAGATAGTAGTGTTCATACTGTACAGAAAAAAAATAATTTCCACAGACATGAAAAGTAATAAAACCTTATGGATATCTATGTTCAACCACCCATTTAATTTTTATAAACCCCTTGATTAGCTAGAGGGTTACATGACAAAAGCTCTACACCTTCCCCCTTTTATTTGCCCTCCAAGAACACACATAACCTAGTTAAAACATGAAATTACTGTTATCTACTACTTTCAGAGCCTTCATTCTCATGGGAATATTACCATTCTCAAACTCTGCAACTTGATGCACACACCACAACACTATTTTTTCTGAAGCCAACTGAAAATAATGGTACTCTATACAGAGATAGGTGCAAGCTCCCCATCTCAGCGTTAGCACAGAATGAGGACTCATATTACACATTTGAGAAACAGAAAATAAATTTATGTAAACGATGTCATAAGGTAACAGAACTAAACATTTCAGGAGTTACAAAACACTCCATTAGTGGCTCAAAAATATCAAAACAGATGCCAACAAGTAAAACCCTAACACTGAATTAAAAGCAATGAAGGTCTATCACCTAGAGGGCATCAATTAAAAGCTCTTGATCAAAACAAATAGGCTTGGTATGTTAAATTAACCTGCATCTTACCCAGAAGTAAAAAAATGGGACACCCAAATCAGAATCAGGATCCAAAATCTGCAAAATACACTGCAAACTCCTTCCTGCAGCTTCATAATGAGAATGGTTAAGCACTGGACCTGCCTGCCAGGAGAGGCTGTGAAGTCTCCATCCTTGGCAATTTTCTGAGCTTGACTTAACAAGACCCTGAGCCACCTGGCTCCACTTTGAAGGTAGCCCTGCTTTGAGCAAGAGGCTAGACTAGATGACCTGAAGAATACCCTTACAACTGAAATTATTCCCCGATTTACCTTACCATACACTGGAGAACCCCTTAATGAGACATTAATGAGAGCTGTTAAAACTGCAAAACACACATTCAGGATTTGAATAATGAGTTTCCCAAACAAAAAAATTTATATTGGTATACGCTACCCTGAAAAGGTGATGTCTGGTCAAAAAATCAGTTGGAATGTCTTCAGGTAAACTAATGGAGATATACTATTTTGACAGAGTTAGTAAAAAAGGACTGCAGGTCTCAGGAGCTTAAGGCTCTGTTTGAAGAGGCTTTGGCACAGTCCCTCTCCCTTGGCCTCAACTGACAGACGTCCTCATCCTTCCCACAAATTAGGCATCACAGTGGAGATGATTAAGCCTCCTAGTAAGAGTCTGACCTCATGAAATCCTGTTCACTGTGGGTGCAACCCTTCACACGACCCTAAAACTTGAAGGCATTCTAGATTAACAGGTCATACCTCCAGGAAAAGTGCATGAAAGTGATGGCATCAAAACACACAGTGATTCCAAAATATGGTTTTTCACTTCAGCTAATGTAAAAACAAACACGTGCACATGCAAACAAAACAGTGTAAAGGTGCACCCATTTCCCTGTCTCAGTTTCCTCACCAGTGAGAGCAAACTGCTCAAGCCAAAACTATTCTGCATATCCAAACTCCTCTTAATGTAGCTTTTTCTTTCCATCAGGGAATTTCTCATCTCCCTTGAAACCATATTGCACAGATTCCTCCTTTCCCCAGAGTGTTCCCCAAATGCTTGGGGAAATAGTGCTCCCATTACAACTTTCAGTTCTCTTTGTATGATGACCCATAGATCAGACTCACAAATGCCTTCAAAACCACCTAAGACACGATTAACTGCTTCTGAGTTCAGATGTGAAAAATCAGTTTGTCTACCCAGTAGCCATTCCTTTGCCAAGGATGCTCCGTTTAAAAATAAAGTCAGATATTACTATCGTTATTAGGCCTATGCCAGGTGAAAGTTTTGCACACCACCACCCATGGGTTTTATTTCCCATGGTGTTTTCAGCCCAACATTTGTACATCTTCCACAGCCCAGTATCAAACAGAATCAATACGCAGAAGACACCAGATTACCTGACACATCACAGCATCCTTTCAGCCACACACTGATGAGAATCCCAAGCACACCTGAGTCTAATGAAGTTAATAAAATTTTGTAACAATTGAAATCAACCCAAGTTACTACTTCTGCTGTCCTCCCCTGTTGCCCTGTCCACAGGGTCCCTCCTTTGCTCTGACATTTTAATGATTGCAAGGTGCACTGTTTCAGAAAGTAGTCACGATACTGGAGGAAATAAGAGGAGCTTAAGGTTCATATTTGCTCTGAGCAGCTTTCTGAACCAGCCTTGCACAGTTTTACATAAGCACCAGCAATGACACAAAAGAACAGTGCACTCTGCCTTACTTTTGCTTCAACAGCAACAGAACACCAACCTCACAAGTTTGAGTTATAGTTAAAAAAAAACAAAAGCCAAATATTTCTTGCTATTTTCAATAGTCTTAGAAGTACTCAACACACCTGTATTGGCATCCCCCCTTCCCAAAATACAAAAATCATTGGATATACTGTGCCTTCCTGATTTTAAGTTTTTCTGTAAGTATTTATTCACTGCCTAAATGACAAATTTTTTGGTTGATTTCAAGGCAGCTGCTCTTTCCAAGTTGAAATTGAAGTTTTTGAACCCCTTGGTTTACACCAGTAATTGGAGGTCAGGAAAAAATAAAATGTAAATTTATCTATAAACAGATCCAAACTGAATGATTACCTATAGCCTAAGACACAAGAGTAAAATTTTTCCTGAAACCTCTAATAATTCTACTGAGGCTTATTTTTAAAATATTTTCAAATAAATTTTTAACAAGGAAACTTAAAATGTTAATGTCAATCCCATTATTTCACATAGTCTTTACACAACTTAAGAACGTAAGACATTCAGTGTTGCCCACGAATTTAATGAGTCTCCATATCAGAGTATCCAAATTACCGAAGCACCATAAAACCCACTGTGCTGCTAACAGCATGCTAGATGATCAAGTTTGTTATGCATTTTAGGAAAAGTTAATTCTCATCTAGTTTATATTGTACTGTAGTCTGATTCCCCCTCCCCCTGCCCACAACTTAGCTTGCACAGAAATTCTTCTTTACAATGGTACAAGTGTGAAATCCCAATTAGGCTGAGTAAATCTGCATGTGATATTTTAGCACATTTGAGAGATAGAAATCATTCTTTAAAATACTCTGCAACATCATATGGTATTTTATCCGAAGTTTCATCATTTGTACAAAATAGCTTGCAGTGATTTGTTATCAGATATGATATTCTGAAATACACTGCAGCTGTAGTCTGCAGGACTAAAAGGTCTCTCCTTTTTTCAATTACTTATTAGGATCTCAGGAATTCTTTAAAAAGCTTAGTTGAAGATCCACTTATAAGGCTGTCGGGTTCGGGCCAAATCAGCCTCTATCAAAGAAGGAAACGGTCAGACAACAAGACATTAAAGATGAATGCATACAAAATTAATTTTATTGTTTCTCTTTAGGTACCTGTAGTTCTTGGAATACGTTAAGGAGATGGGTATAACCTAGAGAGATTAATGTGCTAGGGATTATGTGCAAATTTACTTAATTTCATTAAAAGGAATGTCTGTTACACTTCCCACCACCACCACCACCACTTTCTTCATTAAGAAGTGCAGCCAATGACTTGTGTTTGTTTTAGCATTCAATGCACATTCAATGCATGTGTTCAACTGCCTTTCTTTTTAAAAAAAAGATTAGCCTAACAGAAGCTTAATGTGAAATATCAACAATGGATTCAGAAACAATCTTCATTACAAAAGTACTTATATCCTCGTACACAACAAAGGGAGTTGTTTCTGCTCCACCCCATTCACTTATCCTTTCTATTGTTGCCTTTGCAAACAGAAGCCTGAAATTCCTTCCAAGATTCATTGGGAGTGGAAAGTGCTCTGCATTGCTATTACCAGGCATCCCTGCATGTTGCTGCATGCCACCTCCAACATGCTATGCACCTTTTTCCTTAAATACAAACTGAAAGTGCTTGGCACCATGGAAAAAAACTGACATGTTCTAAACCCAGCTTTTTTAGATTTCAGTTATTTTTTCTTCTGTCTGTACTGTCAAGGTTTACAGTCAATGTGATTTGCAAGCTATAAGGACATTGTGGTTTGTATAGCAGACAAACCTGGTCAGGTCAGCAACTGCAGTTTAAAGCAGTACTACTGCCTGA
The DNA here is from genome assembly GCF_000699145.1 of Aptenodytes forsteri. Taxonomy (NCBI): domain Eukaryota; kingdom Metazoa; phylum Chordata; class Aves; order Sphenisciformes; family Spheniscidae; genus Aptenodytes; species Aptenodytes forsteri. The sequence goes on along the minus strand of NW_008795127.1, from coordinate 669,725 downwards.
TCTCTATGCCTCTTCCCTGTGCTTGAACATAACAGCCCACAGTAGTAACGGAAGCAAACGTACCACAGCAAAGCTACCACAGTTCACAGCCCAAGATACTAATTCAGAATTTTAGAAATTTTCCAAAATACTGAATGAAAATCATTCCTTTATGACAAAGCAGTCAGTGAGACCCTATACCACATCCTGTAATATTACACAAGCTAAAAGGCCTATGATTTTTTTTTCCAAATTGGAAATAATATCTCCATCATCTTGTTAGGTCAATTTAATACTGATAGGTCTACAGTCTCACAAGAGCGATACGAACTAGTATGAATTTCTTCAATGTAATATTGATATCAGCTTCTACATGAATAAATCATTCTGTAACCATATATAAAACTAATTTTGGATACTTTCATTAATACTACAAACAAGATATAGAGATCAAAATGAGAAGAAAAGTGAATACTAGTGAATACATCTGGCTAGAATATAGTTTACAGAGAAGCCATCTAAGCACTGGCTATGCAAGTTGCAGATACAGAGCCTTACAAATAAACTGGTAAGGATGATGGAAAAATTCTATTTAAAGACAACATAGGGTCCTAGAATATTAGCTGTAAAATACATATAAGTAAAAAAAGTTTATAAACCTTACCAAAGGAATGTGAGGTAAAACGGGAAGGACAGAATGTTGTTTCAGGCGTTAAGATTTTGTTCAAACTTTCCAACATTCTATAAATTAAAACAGAGCACGCATTCCCTCTTTATTAGTATGCTATACTTGCATTGTCACGTGCTTATTCTAAAACTAACCTAATTGTGCACGTGACAATGTATGTAAGTGTGGTTACATTTTCCAGCAGTATGAATCCTTTGTAGTTACCAAGCAAGCAATGAATTTTATTACTATAGTGATAAAGATCATGTATGAATCTTACAAAAGATGGATGACCTCAAAGGGGAGTTCTACTGTTATAACAACAGTGACTGGAAAAACAATCATGCCATCAAAAGCCTTAACTGATTCAGCTGGAACTCAAGATCTGCCAGTGAGGCTGCTTGCAAAGGTTACTGAAAATGCTTATGATCCTGGCAAAATTGGCATTAGAAGATGATGATAGTTTTTCAGACAGCTAATATAGTTTCAGAGAAAGTTAAGTGAAGTTAGGAAAAAAAAATAGTGAGAAAAATGATTCACCTGTTCCATACATATTGAAATTTGAACTTTATGTAAAAGTATACATTTGTATACTAGCATTAAAAATTGCTATGTCTTTAAAGACGTACATCTGGAGAAGTATCTAGCAAGCAGTATAAACGACAGCAATACTTGTTTTAAATGGACTACACATTTAAGTCTTGAAACGTAACAGTTAAAACCAGCAAAAAATACCATGCATTGGTTCTTCTACAATAGAATTTATTATAATGGCAAATTCTACCACGCACGGTGTTTTTGTGTACTTGGATTAGTATTTCCAAGGTACACTTGCATACAGATTAAAGTTCCACCCACTGCATCTGAACACTCACAGATTAAGAAAATGCTTGCAATGGTGTTACAAACACTTAAGAAACCCACTCAGCAGTTACTTACAATGAAACAAAATATCCCCCCCTAATTTACAAGTATAAAAAGACTCAGTTATAAGCGAAAATGCCACATACAACTAAGCAGAACGCTAAAAAGCTACTTTATATGTATTATTAACAGCAATATTCAGCTATTTAGCATTAAAGAATAATAACACTAAACCCTCCCTTGGAGGTGATTATTTTCATTATTGATAGGTCAGTAACTGAGATTTCAGAAGTCAACCTCTGACTAAAAGACATCAAGTCTTTTTAGGTCATGAGGTCCTACGTGAGGTCTCTCAGAAGACAAGCATAAAAGTCCTAAAATAACAAGCACACACACAGGTTTCTCTTAATTTGCCCTGTTGGATTCCTATAATAAGTGCTTAACAACTCCATCCCCAGAGCAACTCTGCAGTCATCAACAAGACCATTTACCACATGATTTAGCAAACATATTTCCAAGATTTTCACTTACATGTTCTACACGGAATTGGAATAGGAATTAATGTAAGGCAATTTATGGGCACTATTGTTCTTGCCTTCACAGTTCTTTTCATATCAGATCCAGGAGGCACACAGAAGTTGTAATGCTACGGGACCAGTCTCCTCCTCTCCCATTTACTGTGTTATGGACAGTCAATCAAGGATTTTGCCCTTTCTCTCTTCCAGCCCAGGATTTGGTTTTGAAGGAAGATGATGAAAAAAAAAGTTATTCAAAATGTAGTAGCATTCACATAAACCAGCAGTGAAATTCACACTGTTTGTAACATTCACAGTGAAGTATGCAGCCATCTTTCACAAAATAAGCCACTTCGTTTTCTTTAGCCTGCATTAAACTCCCTAACTGGGAATTTGAGAGCCATGCAGACTTTGAAGTAACAGCTCAGCTAATTGTTAGCTTGCCTTCTGCTGCAACACCACCAGTTAAGCACTCCAAACAGCATGAAGCACAAATGTAAGGTGGCCTGCTAGTTGAAAACACAGATACCCAGAAGATCACGGGGACTATATTTAAACTGGTGGATCAAAACTGTTCGCCTGCTCTCAGTCACACTACCTTTTCCACAAACTTGTAGGAGGGGAAGAGCCAGCCTGCAAACTGAGAGGTGAGAGCAAGAACCCAAGGGAGGGGGGATCCTAGGCTTTGCAGGGACAGCAATTCAGATCTACTTCGGCATTGGCTCGACACATCCACTACTCACCTTGTTCCACGTCTGATGTTCTCACCAGGAAAGATGGCATTATCTTTAACAGAGCTGACGCAAGACTGAGGCAAAGTGACACTAAATGAAGTAAATAAGCCTGATCCCCAGTGCCTGAAACATTTTGCGGTGACCTTACTAGTATTTGATTACTATTTTAATGGCCTCTCTCCCCCTTATTTTCTCCACACTTAACAATCCCTATTAATTCAGTCTAGCCACATAGCTCTTGCGTGATCATACTATTTCTTGAAGGACTACATCCAACAGAGAACACACAACTCTAGCTGAAGTCTTAGCAGTAGTGATTAGTTTACAGATCTTGTGACATAAGCTTCAGTTCAGCCTTGGAGTTGCTTGCATTTTTTTAACCCCCCCTCAGCTGTAAAGCAATGGGATTTACTCTAACCTTACACATTTTTCTCTACTAAAATGGTAGTAGTGGTTGGTATCTGCTCACCATCCTGTATTTATTTTGTTTATTCCTCCTGCCCTTCAGCAGTAATTTAAATATATCCAATTAAATATGTCCACACAGGATGGTCCACTACTCCCAATAAACAGTGTTTTCTGAACAGCAAAATCTTCTCTTTTAGCAGACTGAATGTCAATTCATTTTCTTACTTGATTCTAACCTTATACTAAAGCACCAATGGCAATGTTCAAAAAAGCTTACAGTCTCTTCCACCATCTCATGAAAACAACAAAAAAAAATTGAGTAGCACTGGCAGTCACCATACAAAACCTAACTGGATATAACCTTTGTGTAGGTAACAAACCGCTGATAGGTACTTTGTAAAGTGGAGTTCGTCAAGCAGTGCCAAATCCACCTGGAGCAGTTTTTGCTGCAGGGGAAGGTTGTTGTTTATTGTTATTTCACATGAGAAGTCATCAAAAGTCTTTAAAAATCCACACTGATCAAAAGGATCCAACATGGGAGGAAGTTAGGTTGGACTGGTGTCGTCTCCCTCCCTCCCCCCAAAAAACCCCACCTAAACCTTCAATCCTAATTTGTATTTTAGGCATACTCTTATCATCATCTTGACATCTGTGTTTCTAGAAACAGAATAAACTGACTTGTCCGTGTTAATTTTTATTCTTTTGGTACCTCATCTTCCACCAGTTCTTGAAGACCACTCATTACAGCTCTGAAATATTCATGACTAGGAGAAAAAAAAACAAACAAAACCCCCAACCAAACAAACATGGTTTCTACTTTCTCCTAAAAAAAAAAAATTCCTCAAAAAAAAAAAAAAAAAAAAGAGCAGGAGGTAGGAAGTTACAGCTTAACATCAATTAACTTCAGTTTCCAGAGAAATATAGAAGTAAATAGTACAGGATGGATAAATGACTGAGCTGCCATCTGTTTCTGTTCTCAGCAGCTCTTTGGAAACACAGCTACCTCAGTGAAGTGTTTGCCAAATACTGGAGTAAAGAGGGCAGTACGTGACCCAAGGGGAGCGAGGCAACGAAGTAAAGCTTTGATATCCACTCGTCTGCAGGAGTTACCTACATCCGTCACCTTTCTAATCCCAAACCAGAAAATCTCTTCAGATAATGTAAGCACCATGTGCGTTCTGGATCTGCATCTTCTTGTTTGATGCTCCTACACCTGCTGGTATGCAGAACTATTCAAACAGAATATTTATTTGTCCAGAAACTTCCCTACTACTTCAGTAAAATAACATCAACCTGCATGGAGAAACTTCTACACCTTTCGTCTGTTTCAATCTCCTTAAAATGCAACTAATACGATTACAAACAGACTTTAAAACAGATTAATTACAGACCAGAGAAGTGTAAACTCTAACCTTTTTTGCAAAAGTATTTTCCATCTACTTCTGTGATATACATTACTAGCTAATTTACTACACACACCATCCAGAGATGTCATTGCAAAAATTTATTATTCCAGGTACAAATTCCACTCAGCTGGCCGCCACCTTAATGATTGATAGACAAGAAAACTAATAATATTTTATTCATCCATCAGTTTCTTGCAAATGGCAATTACCCAAGGAGCAACCTGAATCACTGTTGTAACTTTAAGCACTTCACAGTTAGGCATATTGGCTAGTATTTCTTACCGTTTTCTGCTTCCCCCGCCCAAGGTATAACACCAAGAAATCCTAATACTGCCGAATCAGTGGCATCATAGTGCAACAAACATGCACGTGCGCACACCCCACCCCCCAAAAAAAATTCAAACTTGAATTTTTTTCCATGGTCCTATAAAAAAACCCTAAAAATTCATCCAGAGGCATACCAAGTTAAAAAACAAAAAGTAAAAAGCAGACAAGAGCTCGGAAAAAAATGTTAGCACATGCAAGCACAGCCAGCTGCAGAAATACAGCAGAACAAGCTTGATTTCTTTTGCCTGTTTTTAAGCGGTCATACATCAGAGCCTCCACATCTCTCATTCAGAGCTCCTTTTCTTTTCACACCAGTTCTCTGATTCCGGCGAAACGCAACTCTGTGTTTTGTGTTTGTTTTGGTATAAAATACATGAATACTGTACTTTAAGCCAAACATACAGATGAGTTGTAATTTACATCACCTTAATGATCCAGTTTATCTCAAATTTCGATGACCATAAGAATTACAGTTTCTGAATACTGCTTATTCACTATTTGTGAGGGAGTAGTACTGGACGCTCCCTCTAATTTTTCTAAGCAAACTATACAGAAGAATACTATTAAAATGTCTAGTTCGGAAACAATGACAGAATTTCTAGACAGGAAAAAAGTTGCATTTTATTTTTTGATCAAAAAATTGAAATACAAGAATTACTTTTCAATTCCAGTTATTTACTCCTGAAAAGAATTAAAATGAAAAAAGTGTCTCTGTCGGACAGTTTAGTCACTGATGATTTAGTAACACATTTGCAATGTATACAATGCCCTAAAGCAAAATATACAGAGAAAATAAATCCATCCAAATAATCCGATGACATAATTCTAACTTGCTATTCAAAAAAATCCACCAAATGAGCTGCTATCTCAAAGCCTTTCAGTTTAGTTGCAGCTAACACTACAGGAATTTACTTGTCTTGGACTGTGCCCACCAAAGCTTTTAAAAATATGCTTGAAATTATCCTTTTAGCCAAAGTTTTCAAGATAAAACTTCTTAGAATGAAGTAAGTACCAGCAGTTTTCTTCAGCTATTCCTAAACTTTAAAATAGAGGTAGAGATATTGTGCAGTAATGGAATATGAAGATGAAATGAGTAACTAAGGTGAAATCTGCATCAGAGGGGAATGAGACAAATGGGCAGAATGGCTGTCAAATCACCACCTTATATGCAACTGTCCAAGAGCAGAGATGGATCCCAGGAAAAACCCTGCCACAATCGTGAGAAAACCTCAGCTGATCAGCACCTATCATTCTTTTCCTACCTTCAACTATTGCAACTTAGTCTAGAAGATCAAGATTTTGGGCTTGTTTTGTAAAACTAGCAGATTATGATATCCTGGCTGATATCCAAAAAACAACGCTCTTTTTAAGCTCCGAGAGTACCCACACCTTGAGTGTCTTTCCCAATATAATTTCAAATACACTGAAATGTTTATTTCAGTATGGAAGTTGGCCCCAAATAAAAGCTTGATGACCTCAGAAGGCAGATACCCTTCTTTCTGAACATAACACAGAGAACACAACGTGCAAAGTTTCATACGTGACACAGCTGCATGGAACAGCCTCTGTAAAACAGATGTCATTGCTAAGCGTTGGTGAGGACAATTATTATCCACCTATTTGCACATCTCATCTTTTACCTTCCACAGTAACTAAAGAGATTAAGGAATTTGGGGTTCAAGAATTGGAACAAGAAAGCATTAGTCCTTAAAGAAGGAAAAAGTATTTCTGAGAGCATGTCAACCCTGGAAAAGCTAAATGCTGAGAGGTCAGCTTTAGGTCAAGATACACCTCCTTCTCCACGTTGCAACACAGCAGAAACAAAGCTCCTGGGCTCTTCTTCAATGAGAAACAGCTAGGGCTATCAAAGAGACATCTGCAGAGCTCTTAAAGAAACTGATCTAAATCCAACACTCAAAATGGAGCATTAAGTCAGATGACTTATGGAAAAGTTCTAAATTTATCATGGAAAGATAGCAGTAGCTTAATTAAAGCTGTTATCAGCTTCCACTATGAATATTTGCTCTCAGCTCACCAGTTCTCACCTCAGACATCTGACTTGACTTAGCAACTAAGACACATTGAAGACAGAGTTCGATATTGTAGGAAAGTTATGTACAAATACACATTTGTCAGGTTCTAATTTTGATCTCTTACCATGAATGACTTGTTTCTTCAAGCAGTTTTACACTAAAGAATTGTTTTAATTTTAGCACGTTGGTTTTGATAGTTTGAGTAATTGGCGCTTCTGGTGACCTAAAAAGGAACATTTAGTTCAAGGCAGCATTCACTGATAGCTACACAAGTTTGTTTTATTAATTTAACTCCAAAGATTTCAATACCAAGAACCAAGCATTGTATTCATTAATATCTTGCCTTTTATGAAGTTACTAGTGGTCACAAAGATTACTATTATGATCCTCCTGAACTGACAGTTATTGAAGATCTGCCTTTGTTCTGCAGATAACTGCGGTTTGTGTGTGAACAATTTTCTAGCCTGAACACTGGCAACGTACAGATAATTGTTAACCTGCTTCCTTTGGTTGAGGTTAATTTTATCCTTCTTGAAGTTGGCCTTTTTTCCTACCTTTTCTGCTCCATCTTCCTTGCCAAGAAATCCAGATGTTTTCAAAAACATATTACAGCTTAATACAAATTTACACAATTCTTAAAAGTGTTCAAAGTATCTGACTACAAAGAAGGCAACTTGAAAATTGATATTTTTTTCTTCTTCTTCTATAGCATTTGTCTCCCTTTGTGAAACACATGAACTTAGCCTCTGAAGAACCAGTAGACTGTACAAGACAACAAAAAAGAGAAGTACTAAAAACCTTTAAGAAATTATCGTTACTTGGAAACTAGACATGATGCCCCAAGGTGACACTGAAAGTAAAACGTCAATGGGGGATGCGGCCTGTTCTATCATAGTTCTGCTGTCAGCACATTCTCTCTATGACCAGAGAAAGACACAAAGATGATGTACTGTTGCAAATAGGGAGCAGTAGTTAACAGATACTTTCCATGTTCCTTACAAAAAGCAAGCCCCAATCCTTCAAGTTGATCTATGAAAGCCAGCGACGCTTTAGGCAAGTATACAGGTGGTTCTTGCACTGAAAAATCAACATGCACAAGGTCACATTGTAGTCATGCGTTTCTTGCAGACAATGTTTTTGCTGATATTCTTTTAACAATTTTAATGCTTCAAAAAGAATATGGGTGTTCATCTGCGAATATCATTAGCTTTATCAACTGCCATCACTGTTTTTACGATGTAGTAGTTAAAAATACACAAAAAAGGCACGGCAAAAGCTATGGTGAAGAAAGGAAAAGGGAGGCTTTTAGAACAAAACCAAACCAAAGTACTTTTTAAAAAGCAGCTAGAGCCACCAAGTGAAGATTGAATACTTGCTCATCACATCATTTACAGATCCCTAAAGGAAACAATTTGCCACTGTCCAACAACACTGAGCAGTCAGTGATAACATCTATACTTAGGCTAACACTTTCAGCTATAAAAGATGGTGGCTTTTTTTTTCCCCTGAAATGTTCTAACAAATTCATTTTTTTGAAGAAGGTTATTACTACTCAATAGGGGGAAAGTAGTAACGTGCCCTTGCCAGGTAAAATTATCATCATATTTGTCAAAGATAGAAACTTCCCAAAACATTCCTCTTCTGTCATCTGCCACACCAGAAAAACTAGTGAGCCAATAAAGACAATAGCTTAATGTGGTCTTGCCAACAGAAGGCAGGACCCGTACTCATTTCAAGGGAAATAACAGTGGTATACAGGAAATTTTGAGACACGAGAACCCCCTGAAAGGCAAGAACAAGACTGTCCTTGCTATTCTCGGTAACTTTCACCTTCTTTATGTAGAAAGCCTCACAAGACAGCCTACACCTCAGACCCAGAAGATCCTATACCACAGAATAACTGCCGCCTCCTATTAGTGTCTAACATATTCAGCTCTGCATTGAAGATATCATTTAAAGCTTCACTGTGATGCCTCATTGTAATTACAGCTGTACAAAACAGTACCTACTTATATCCCCTGCTCCCCGTCCCACCCCGTGTCAGAAACAAAGCAAAAACCTCGGGCTTCACGTATGCAAAACTACACAGTAAGACAAGTGGTATAGGTTGTAGCCACATAGAGAGAAGTTAGAAAGGCCAAAGATTCCTAGGCAGTCCTGTCACCTTGAGCCTAAGTACCATCATGCCTCTGCACTTACATGTACACAATGGGTTTTTTTTAAAAAAAAAAGTAACAGAGAAGTTCTCAGGAACATAAAACTTTTACCATAGTTCCCCAACCAACTTCAGGAAACTGTATGTGAGGTTTTATGCTGCGTTGCTTTTTGCAGCCAAATGAGGATGGATTCAAACCACTTGGCTCTGTCCTGATCTCATTCTGTGTTGAGGGTTGGAGTGGAGTTCTTACAAACCGGTACCTGGAAGTTACAGAATTACACAGAATTTTTACATCTCTGCCCGAAGTCACATTTTTTTTCTGCTTTATTTTAAGTTTTAGATAAGTCAGAATATAGGTGAAAACTGACAATGTATTATTGGAGTATTTAAGAACTTTTATAAGAACACATAAATAAAAACCATCCTGAAGAGCCTGAATGACCTAGAAAAAGAAAATCTCTCCAAAGTCTTTGGCTTTTCCATGTAAACAAGGAAAAACAAAGGAATTAGAACATGTATTCTATGGAACATTTCACTAAAGGCCAAAACCACGTATTTCCTAATTTTTGTACTCTGGCATCTTTGTTTCATTCTCAGCAAATACAGCAGGTCTCGGCAAGATATTTAACCAGGCTAAGAGACACCCTGATTGAAATTCTGAGAACAAAAGCAGGCTGAAAACATGTTCCGTTTTGTATTAAAAATATTTACTTCCATCATTGTCTTATGCAAGTCATAACTAATAAAAACCTAATAAAAATTTTTAAAATACAGAAAATTTTCATTATGTATTTCAAAGATTTTTTTATTAAAAATATATGATTTAATTTTCAGTCTGTTTAATGAATCCTATCGGTTATTCATACATTCTTTATCATTCAGTTTGGCTACCAAAGTTCTGCTCGAGAACAAGGAGGACAAAAAGCAAGCAGGATCAGGAGTACAGTTTGATTTCCTTACACTAACAACTATAATAAATTATTTACTGAACTTCAAAGCTTTGAAACTAATGATAAATATGGTGGGGAAAATACGATTTGTTTGTTTACTATCAATTATTTATTACATATGTTTTACAGGATAAGATATGCACAAAATAATAAAAATGCATTATGTTCAGTTCATTAAAATTTACTGTTCTTTCTATCCATTCAGAGATTATGAATGGACTATTTGGTAACTTTTCAATAATAAGAGATGCAAAAAACCTGACATCTTGAGGGAAAAAAAAAAAAGGATTACATCCGTACTTTGCAGTAAGAAACTTACATCTGTATATGCAAAACATTACTCAAGACTAGACAAAATGAAGTCTTGAATCAAAATAAACTACTTACATAAGCCAACTCAAGTAATAAAACATTTAGAGCCTAGAATACAAGTGATAGCTGAATTAAATTCATATCCAAACCAGTCAGATCAAAGAATTAACACATCAGTCCTTCTAACCAAAGCAGGATATCAAATCAGTCGAGCAGTTACAGATCCAAATTTTCTTCTGATTAAAAGTAAGTCTGGGATGCACGATTGTATGCCAGATAGCTATTGTTTTTAATGTGCCTTAGGTCAAATGTGGTAAACTTTACACTTCTAACCAGTGCTGTTTGTAATAGATTGGATGAAACACGTTTACAAAAGAATCAATAAATGTAAAGACTGGAAAGAATTAGAGAGGCTTGCAGGCTTGTACCTATTGTCTGGGGGAATTAGATGTCAATTTGAGTATTATAACTCCAACAAAGGTTTCCTAGCTTTAATTTACTAGAACACATAATGGGCGACGTAGAAGCTGGGGAACACTAGTCAGTCTGAATACATTACTTAACAAACAGTTTAATGAATGTTACAAACATTATTATAGTCCTGGCATACTTCTCTGCTCATTCATTTTTACTTTGCAATCTTATCATGAAAGGGCATTTCTTTGTGAGGCTGTTCCACTTAAACTTTAAGTCTCAGAAGCAAGAAACAGTACAACATGTTCAAAACATGGATCTAAATAAATTGCAACAAACAGCAATGCTAAAAGCTATATAAATAACTAGCGACATACAGCTTTCCAGTCTGTCTCACACGGACAGTATCTATATTCGCATAGCTTATGCACTTTTACAGGTTAGCTATACTACATCCTAAATACCTGTCTTAAGAAAATCTTCCATTTGTAAACTAATGTATAAAAACAAATGTATAAAAGGAGACGAGTAACTAAATGTAGGCCACAGTGGAAAGGGAAAAAAAAAGCCACCCACGCATTCTTTAAAACCGAAAAGACTGGCTGATACCAGAAAATAAAGCCCAAGTCTGGTTCACACATAAAAGAAGTAATAATTTCTTTCCTGAGGATGTTTAATTCTTCAGGTAGTCTTGTGAAACAGAACATCCATACCCTTTCCTAATTAAATATTTCAGTTGTCTGATTTTTAGTCCTCAGTTCAATCTGACTTTAATTCAAATGTACAACCTAAATCAAAAAGGCACAACTTCTGCGTTCCAATAAATTAAGACACAAGGTACAGTTTTACACCATGCTGAACTTTAAGGTTTACCTTTGATTATCACAATACATTTCCTCACATTATCTGATTCATAACGTAGAAAATGAGGAAACAATGGTGAACAAACTACCCATAAGCTTTTCCAGATAAACCATATGGTCTAGCGTTCCAACAAACAAAATGAAATTTTAAACACACAATAGGGTTGTTTAATGCCATATTCCATTGGGTAAAATTGGATACAGAAGGTTGGATTTCTCCATCCCAGGTTCCCTCTTCAAACCACAAACCGTTCATGTGCAGCTGATAAGTACAGTATCTCTGAAACTCCCTTTATAACCCAGTGCATACATTGAAACAATCACTGGAGTGCATTTTTTCCCAGGAAAATGTGTAAAGAATCCAATTTCTGAAGACAGAAATGTATTCTATCATAGGGTTTTGAATAACAAGTTATTGAGTTCTTGTTCTACCATGATGGGAAAGCCTCACTTGGGACTTTTTGGTTCATATGACAAGAAGTTGCTATGACCATAAAGAAAAAGGTATACATATATCTGCATTACAAAGAATGTCCTTGTTACTGAGCGAGAAAGACTTTGTCGGTATTACTAGCCCCAGACAAGAGTAAACATAACCTATGTTCATTTTTATGTATTAAATGCTTGCATGTTCAGATACGAGGATGTTGGTATAGTTTGTTCCACTGTACTGTTGCATGGTATTAGTTTTGTTTTCTATCCTGTCAGCAACAACCTGCGTGGTTAATACATTCGCGTGTGCTTTAACCAGTATGAAGTATGGCTAGTTGCTACACTACATCTACAGCAACAAATATGCATATCTGACATTCTGCTTTCTTCTCATTTAAATCTACTTTAACAACTTGAGAGCCTTGTCACTTAGACAGCCAAGGTCATGATTTTTGAAGAGGGTTCACTGCAGGCAAATCCCTAGGGGCTATATGAGTCTCTCTTTGTCTGGTCACATCAAAAGGAAGTTTTAAAAAGGGTTAATCAACGCTTTAAAGTAAAAAGGAAGTGCACTCCACAACAGAAGCTGCTGTTTATGCTCCTTTGGGCTGTTCATTGTGGAAATCTGGTTGACAGAAATTGGGATGAAAAGCTTAGAAACAACTATTCCTAGAAATAGCTGCTTCAGAAAAAGAGGACACCCGATTAACCTTTTGGTATATCATTAGCCTAGTAAATTGCAGCATTCCACAGTGCAGAAACACGCTATGCAGTCCTTTCTCTGAAAAGAAAATCTTCCTCAAATTTATATTCCAGCATATTCCTTATATTTGTGTTATTGCAGAAATTAAGTATTTTAGAAGTTAAAAAAAAAAAAAAAAAAAAAATCAATAGTTCATTCTGCTGGTAGCCCCCCCCCCAAACTGAGAGTTACTACAACCCTTATACAACTGACAAGTTCCCAGCTTTTAAACCTGGAGCACAGGGGCTGGGCACTGCAGTATTTCGGAATCAGGTAAAACACATCTTCAGTCAATAAAGTTCTTGTTCACTGTGAGAAACTTAGGGGAAATACTTTCCTGGCAAAAAGTACAATTCACTTTGCCTCAGCCAAAAACTGTATCTCCAGCTATACACTCCTTTGAAATCCATTCTCATTGTGGTTAAATAACTGAACAAATAGCTAAAGTATTATTTTTTTTACTGGCAGTGAGACAGGGAAGAAGCATACCTATTTAAAATGTATGTTTGCCAACTAGAGGTGGGGGAATTAGGAAGGTCTGCATTTCAATAGATTAAGGGTAAGATGTATGTAATATCAGTAAAGGACGAGCACAGATATTATTCGGTTATAGGCATCCACAGAAAAGGGCAGACTATTTTTATACATGGAAATGTCGTCTTTCTCAAACACCATTCTTAGTCTTCCAGTTTCCTCTCACTTCCCTTCCAATACGATACCGAACAGGACACTTAACAACAGCTTACCTCTAAAGTTAAAGAAACAGTTGCCTGATTGTTACCAATGTCTCAGACTTTCTTTCACCTTGTAACAGAATCCTATGGAAAACGGAAAGCCAGTTATTGAAGCAGAATGAACTAGGAGAAAAAGTGTCCTCTTTCTCACTAGCACACAAAACTACAACTAGACTACGTATCTTTTTCAAGTACATAAGTGTAAGAAGCGTTCTCCTCTGTGAGGAGAAGCAAGCAGCCTGGCAAGAGCTGCAGTACAAAAGCAGCTTTGGTTTATGCTCAGGTTCAGAGAGAAGAGGGGTAGGGGCCAGGGGACAGTAACAGAAAGATGAAGTCAGTTCCTACTTGCTAGTTCATCTGAAACCAGTAAGTTTTTACCATAAGGATGGGCAAACACCAGCACAGGTTGCTCAGAGAGGCCGTGGGGTCTCCATCCTGCAGGTGTTCAAGACAGCTGGATGTGGCACTGAGCGACCCAATCTAACCAGGCTGGCTTTGAGCTGAGCAAGGAGCTGAACGAGGCAACCTCTGGAGGTCCCTCCCAACTTAAGTACCTATTCACATACAATCACAGAATAATTTATAACAGCAATTGTTTTTCCAGTAATATAACCTCTGCATTCAGGCTCACTGTACTCTGCCATAGGAAGAGTATGGCCTGAAGAGTATGGCATTCCTCAAGATTATGGAAAATTTTAAGTGATCAGCACGTGGCTGAAATCGTGAATTTTAGAATTTCTGAGAGTAACACCCAGAGAGGTAACGACACCTGGAATATGCTCTCATCTTGTTGATATAATCAAGGGGGTTGGTTGATAAACTAATTCTTAATGAGAGGGAAGGCTCCCAGCGTTTCAGAAGCTTTTACACACTCTTCCTAAGAAAGAAGAACCCCCTTAACTCATCTTTGTAAGACACCCATATTCTATTTGTAGGAACATACTTCGGGGAAAGCCCTATGGTAACATATTCAATTTCTTTTGTGAACTTCACAGCATATACTTCCATGGTTTATAGTTGTTAGAATAATCTAGATACTTGGTAATTTTATTTCCCCCCTGCCTCTTATGTTTAATTCCTTACTGGATACAGCCTTACATACTACAGAAGGAACAACATAACTTGAATTTTGTCTTGTCACATTTTACAGGAAAGTTCCAAGCTAGTATAAAAACAGCTTGATTGCGCTATCCAATTATAAATTTTAGGGTATCATTAAATACCACCCCAGAGAATATTTCAATATTTTAGGTACCCCCATGTAAATTCCCCTTTTTTTCCCCCCTTATGATCTGTATGTAGCACTTAGTTCTGCTGCAAATTTTATTCCAAAGTAGATTTTCTATGGACATGTCTCCACTGTTAACCTAGACTACAAAGGCAGAGCAGAAGGATCATGCAGCTAACAGACAATACCTTAAATTTAGCACTAACATGCCAAATTTTTCTTTCCATGAAATTAAACCTATCAGTCCAGACCTGTTCATGAAGAAGGAAGCAACTCAGTATTCCAGCAACTTCTATTTACCTTTCAAAACAAAAGACTAGGCTTACTACACTCATCTCCAGTACATGAATCATTAACATAAACTACCTCTGGATTCATGAACATCACAGCAGGCAAGACATTACTTTCTCCCATTCTAAATTTGCCGTTGATTTTTCCACGTTTATGCTGTTCAGGTAGACAAGAAGTACTGCATATTCACCTGCAGACACCTTCAGAAGCATACCTGACAGTCCTTTAGATTAAATACTTCATATGCTACAGAGAGATCTGTAAGAACATACTGCTATTAAGACATTAATATAGTTTGGCCTGTTCGAGATCTCTCTGAACACTGGTGCCTAAGCCATTTATCATACTACACATGGTACCACTACAGGTAATCAATAGTATCTGCAACTTAGCAAGACTGAAAAAGCAAGCCTACAATTCAAGATGACAAACACGTGGCTTGCATAGGCACTCTCAGCTATGAAGAAGGAAAAGAAAAATTTTTTGCTAATGATGCATTAACAAAGCTATTCTGTTTGTTAAATGCCATGCAGCCCACATAACATTAATTAGCGTAATCCTCATCTGAATTGTTGACATCTTTTACATAAGTACCATGCTTCATAAAGGCGTAACTAAAATTTTAGTGCATTTTCTTGAGCAATTTTTGTCAATTAGCAGAAAAAAAACCTAGCGGGGGGGGGGGGATTTAAATATTGCCTTTTAAAGTTTAGAGGAGTTTCGTGC
>NW_008795127.1:648079-653235 GCF_000699145.1 Aptenodytes forsteri | reverse complement strand
GATGAGGGGCGGGGGGGGGGGGGGGATCTTATCATTGCCTTTAGAATGTTCAGGTAGTTTCTGTGCTGTAGACACCACAATACGAATGCCAGATTTTCTTTAATTCTTTTTCTTCTACAGAGATAAAACAGCCAACAGACAATACATTGGTAGTTGTCCTAAGGAATCCATTTCAACCTCTTGACACAAGATACTACGCACTAGAACATTTAGCAAAAGTGTAATTATATTAAAAGACATTTCAGCTAACAAAGGTGTTAGCTTTTCCCATTTATGTTCCCATTTTACAGCTTTATCAGCATTTTAAGGAACCAACAGGATTATCCTTAATGTTTTTTAAAAATCAAGAAATAATTTCTAAATGAGCCAAAAAACTTGCTTGTAACAGTTCCCTGGGTGATCCCCACATCCCAAGAACCCTTCAGCAACAGTAGGTCTGTCAGGAGCCTGAAAATAACTTTTTTTAGTGATTATCACCTTTTCTGATTTGCAACTTACCACTGTTTATTCTTCCTCTACTAACAAGCACCCAAACCTGGGGTCTTATCCATGAGTCCTACTGTATAAATTACTGTGACAAAAACTGAAAGATAAAACCATGTAGTTGATCTACTCACACCTTTAGCTATCTTACAACTACAGTTCCTTATCACACAGTTCTATACAGCTGAAAGACTCTATGTACACGAGCAACAGCCCAAATCAGTTATTAACTAGGATATCAAGTATTGGATTTTTCTACTTAAGAATCCCAAAACCCACTCCTAAACTTGGATATTGGTTACTTGACATTACAGCTAAGCAATAGAAGCAAAGATACTCCTTAGCTCTTCTGGTCTATGTTTTCAGTAATTGATTTTTGGGAGGCCATGTGAGAGCGTGTGTGGGCTTTTTTTTTATTTGCTTGGTTGTCATTTTGTTTTGGGTTTTTTTTGGGGGGTGGGTTGTTTGTTTGGGTTTTTTGGTGGTTGTTTTTTTTTTTTAATTAAACAAGTCAAAACCTTTTACGTTACAGTTTAAGCATGGCTATAGTTTTTCCTTCCCATAGTAACATCTTTTAAACTCTTCCACTACTATTTGTGATTCTCTTGGTCATATGTGGGGAAAAAGAAACTTCAAGAGGATTTTCATATTTTTCTGAAGTTTCTCATTTTTTCCTACAAATGCTTATCTCATCTCTTAGGCATGTCAGTGAGTATTTCCTTTCCCACCAATATACCTGTTCTCACAATGTATGAAAAGGAGAAAAGTCAAAGTACTTATCTAACACATACATTTACTGGAAGTTGTTTTAAGCTTAGTGTATTGTTTTAGAAAGTTAATACTGACTGGGATCCAATTGGAAAGTTATCTGTATTTCCACTTGCTAAAATAATGCATCAATAAGAAACAACTGAAAGATAACAAATTTCTGAATGCAAGGACTGAGGTGTTAAAAATACATAAATTAGTTCAAAACAACAAACTACTAATTACCTTTCCAATTTATGGAATTGGGCTATATATTTTGCACTGTTATTCAGCAGAGGACATTCTGCTGATCAGATATTATGCTGAGACACGAGCCCCATTTTAGCCTTAAATTTTTATACAAAGAAGCAGAATAAAGAGTGTGTAACCAAAATGAAAAAAAAACTGTCCTTGCAAATATATTCTCCTGAACAAATTCTCAATATTGTAGTGATAATGCTACTTATAACACAGAACACACACACAGCAGATTTATCTTCCACAAGCATCAGAGCACTTGACCAGGACTGGGACTATTCCTATTTCATAAATAGGAAAACCACAGTGAAAGGTTGTTTTTATAAATTCAGTGGCAGGCATGAAAAGAATCAAAGCCCATAATCACCATATCTTTACAGTATTCTATAGATCAAATTTAATATATTTAAATACTAATTAACTGTCTGATCTGTAATATTAATACTGATTTCAGGGAAAACACACTTAACTTCACCCAAATAACTAGTAAACAGTGCCGGTAAGCTGAAATTTAGTGTTCCTTTTTGTGTACCTCAAAACCAAGAATGTACTAGATAAAAGAAGTATCTTGAAATTGTGCACTCTACTCTTTGAAATATGGAAGACTTAAATATAATTGATATTATGTAAATATATTATCGCCCATATCTACCTGAAAGGGCTAACATCTGTTACTAGTTTAATGAAAGTACAGAATAAACAAGCTGTCCAGTACATCTTAGGGTATGTTTATATCATCATGAAAACAATTTAAAATTGGAAAAAAATGTTTATTTAGATCATCATGATTCTATTCTAGATTTTTTTTGCCATTTTTTTCTTCTAAAGCGTCTTAGAATACTTTTGAACAGTTGTTTCACTTCCCTCGCCCCCTCTGGTACCTGTACATTTGGACTTTCATCCCCAGAATTTTTCCATAGTATCCCTATTTAATTAAATAATGATTTTATATCATCTACTGAGCAAAGAAACATGAATTTTGTTTCCTACCTCACATTAACTAACTACACAGTAGCAACATTTTAGGCTAGAGACTGATTATTCTAATTATCCTAGGGTTTACAGCTCAGACAGATTCTTAACTCATGATGAAACCTCCTGTTTTCTTGCAGCAGCACATACTGAAAGCATTGCCATTTTTTAAAAAATAAGCCAGACAGAATATTTTTGTGCATTTGCCATAGGCAAAGAGCAGTTTCTTCTGAACAATTTGATGTTACACTATAAATTGTACACAGTTATAAAGGTGTATGTCTCTCTCACAGATCAGTTCGGTAAACGGAAGCTAGAAATTTCCTGAAAGGGAAGGATTTTGCTTTAAGGTCTTCAACATCATTTTTTTTTTTTTCACTTACTTGATCAGGAAAGATGACTGGATATATACAGCATGTGATATAATTCAGTGCTCTCCTCCTTTTGAAGGGTACAGGGCTGTCAGACCACATGGAAGAGCAATAATGGAACTGCAACCGACAAGCACTTTGTCTTTGGGAGACCACTCAGAAAATATTAACTACCCAGCAATGGCTAAGAGGCCTTTGTTGTCTCAGTAAAAATGAAAGTATTTTTGCTATCTGAGGACTTCACTCAAATTCTGACCTTATGTTCTGAAAGTCAGAAGAACCTGCATGACTCAGTACCTTTGATCAGGTTCATGATAAGGTCTCCACAATGGATCACTGTTAAGGATGTAAACCACTTCCTGGTCAAACACTCAAGTGTTTGTAAAGACTGTGCTGTCTATTCTTCTGTACCATCAATTTAAACCTTATTAACCGCCAATTAACAGCTGAAAACGAAAGAAATATATATACACATGAACATGCTACATGGTTCATGCAATCAGCTAAAGAGAAGTCAGTGAATAAAACAAATGATTGTAGCATACACTCTGGTTACATTTTTAAACCTTTTAATATTGTTTTCATTAAAAAATGAAAAAAGGATTTTACAGACTGCATACCAAGGACTGTATCTCAACAACAAAAGAAGTCCACACAGCAGTCTGCTTTATTGCACACAACTGACTCATCTTAGGTACAAGTGTGCAATCGAGATGGCAGCCAATTCAGATATACAACTTAGCAAAATTGGAAAACAAAAAAAAAAAAGTAGTGAACAAAAGTGTTTAAGAAATGGAAACTGATAAAAAGCTCCTAAAGCCAGATATTCCATATCCTAAGCTGCAAGCCCAGCTTAGTTACATGTAACCATTAGCATTGCAAAACTCCGTACATAGAAAAACTGGTAGCAACAACGTCTAATGCATAGCAGTGCTAAATCCAGCAAAATCAACAGGGTTTTTTGACAGAAAATCCTGAAATGATGTCAGAGTTTTTTGTAGAAGAAAGTATGTTTTGTATAATTTAAGGAATTACATAGATAATGAAAATAAGGCAGTTTGTTCCAAAACAACCTTAAAGGAATATCATAAAGATGCTTCTTTGGTCCAGAAAATATACCAGCGCACACATCCACGAAAAACACCACCACCACACCGAGACCCAAAAAAACAACAACCAAAAAAAAAAAACCCCAAACACTAAACGACTTATCACAAAGGATTTTTGTTTCTTTAAAAAGCTCTTTAAAAAACATAATTGCCTAGCAAAGGTAAACAGCTAATTGTTATACCTGTATAGCTCAATACTCCCTATTCCAAACCAAGGAGCACACATTATTTTTCACTCATTTAATACTTTGTCTGGTCACTTCTTGCTTCCTTCCACCTGCTCATGCACAACCTTTAATATCCCATCTCTGTTGTCATGGCACAGGTGAGGTTCTAAAGGACCAGAGACTAAAGCAGGGGATATTCAAGTACATTCCCCCTACAAGTTTTTAAAATATTTTCAATTCTAAATGGTTTATATCTAATGTGATGACAATTTGCAACTTTTAGAAGTAAGAACTGTTCTTGCAAAACAATTTATTTGACCTCAGCAGGTTAGGTATAGCTTGCTGCAATACGGAGCTTCAAATTCAAAGGGAAGATGGACAAAGTGTGTTGAAGATAGTATAATAGACAGCAGATGACTTTTTTCCTCCAGCCCCAAGATACAGGTCACACACCCTTAAGGACAGTTATTAATTATTTGTCCTACAGACTAAATTAATCCTGTCTGAAGTGTCCTGAATATACCACGTAGCATTTGCAGAATACAAACCACCCTCAATGCAGTAGAATCAGACCCAATTGAGCATGCAAAGCTGCATAAATATTCAAACCATTGCTTAATTTAACTACTATGCAATAGTTCCTTGTCTTCTTTTACTATGTATACTCCTACTTACATACTGCAAATGCACATAGCATGGAGAATAAACAAGAGGAGTTAGAGATGTGCACACGCCTGCAGGGCTACGACCTTATTGGCATCACGGAGATGTGGTGGGATGGCTCCTATGACTGGAGTGTTGGGATGGAGGGATACAGGCTTTTTAGGAAGGACAGGCAGGGGAGATGAGGAGGGGATGTCGCCCTCTACATCAATGACCAGCTGGAGTGCGTGGAGCTCTGCCTGGGGATGGATGAGGAGCCGACCAGGAGCTTATGGGTCAGAATAGAAGGGAAGGCAGGGACAGGTGACATTATAGTGGGGATCTGCTACAGGCCACCTGACCAGGAAGACCGAGTGGATGAGGCCCTCTATAGACAGATAGCAGCA
>NW_008795127.1:631909-645368 GCF_000699145.1 Aptenodytes forsteri | reverse complement strand
GATGCCCCATCCCTGGAAACATTCCAGGTCAGGTTGGACGGGGCTCTGAGCAACCTGATCTAGTTGAAGATGTCCCTGCCCACGGCAGGGGGGGTGGACTAGATGACCTTTAGAGGTCCCTTCCAACCCAAACTATTCTATGATTGTACGATACTTACAGAACCAGTAATCCCAGCAACTGTAGGATATATGAACTAAATCCACACTCCTGTGTACTTCCATTACAACTGAAAACAGATATTAACTTACTGTAAAATAAGACCCAGACTTCTGCAGTAGAGAAAAAAACCCACCCATTTTTTGTGATGTGTCATGTATTAGATTCAGTTTTTAATTCTAAGAGAGATCATTACTACTCCTAATCTTAGCCCATGCACAGCAAGTCACAAAAAATAACCCAATTGTTTCCACAGAAAGTTGAACAACTTGCACTTGCTCAAAAGCTACCCAATTTTGATTTTTAAAAGTCCACCTCTTGAAGGCAATTTTCCACTCTCTTGCAATACCATATCAATGTTTCATTACTCATCTAGTTTAAAATTTGCAAGTTTTTGTCAGTGTGATTTTTTTCAAGGTCAGCTTCACACATTATGCCTCAAAGTATCAAGTATCATATATCTAATGGTAGCCTTTTTATAGTTCTCCTTGAAGAACTGGATTGAACTCAAGTTTCTACTTGGAACCCATGACTTCCAGCTTCACCCCTTCCTCAGTAATTGCTACACAGCATCAATACCAGCCAAGAAAAACAGTAACAACCCAAGCCTTCTTGAGCTTGGCTACTTCTAGGATTTCTCTGTTAGCAATTTCCATATGTTTTCTTAATCTCAAAATACCTGTTGTCAGGATAATCCAAGCTCAATTTTCTTCCGCTGTCGCATTGTTGAGTCCGCTCTTGATGCTTAGGAACCAAAAAGGTGCCAGTCTGTATCTCTAGGACAGACCATTAAACCTTCCTGTCTTATCCAAAACACATCACAAATCTCCTCCACATGCAAGCTTAAGAAAATGTCAAAACTGACAGTATGACTCAAAGATCAAAAAAATAAGGGGTGGGGGGAGGAATTTTACATGCCTTATTAATACGTATTAAAAACACCCTCTTGTTATTGCTGGGTTTTGTGTAGCACAAAGGAAGAATGAAGTATTGTTACACAGTCTGCTAAGCAATTTTTATACCACCAAAACTGCAACATGGTGTAATAAATTTAATTAAAAAGACAATTTTTGACAGATAAGAAGTCAATACACATGCCTTTTGCACACTGTTAATTTAAATCCAATACTCTTATCACAAAACCTACCTTTTAACAAGAATATCTACTATGGAAACGTAATTTGGTTTGCATGCTGAAACACAACTGCTTAAAATGTTTGAAGTTGCACACTTCATTTATGTGCATTTCAGCCTTTTAAAAAAGATCATTTTTATACTGTGGTCACAATTGGCTGGTCTCAGCTTTGTATATAAGCTTTCTGCTTATAATGTATTTACATCCTTTGAAGTAGTTATATCAAGGATCATGCCTTATCATACTCAAAATTGTTTCACAATTCCCAATAATAATGCTCTATTACCTCTTAAAAAAAAACAAGACAGAAAACAGAATACTTTTATACCTCATTCTTCTGTTATTTATTTTGCGTTATTTATAAAAATACAAAAATCAAACTGCGGTCGTCTTTCAAACTTTAAATGCCAGATAATCAAGTAAAAATAAGCAAAAGTAATTAGTGTCTGAACCTTAAGATATTTATGTCAAATCCCAAATATTTAGAAAGCAAATGTGATTTCTGTTAAATATGATTCTTTCAGCTAATCTCAAACCGCAAAACACTTAGACATTTTATTTTTTTTTAAGTCACAACTGTCTTTTTTTGAGGTTCTGACTGAAGATTTTTCATTGAGTGATTTATAGCTCTTCTCTCCCCAAAATCAGACTAAAGGTATCTAGGAATCTGTGCCAGACTAGCAACAAAATCCTCCCCCTCTCCCCAAGCACCTATGACCCATTTATTACTACCTATTTCCCTCCTTTTCATCCTTCCCCCCTCCCCCCCCTTTAGTCACAATGGTTTATCTTTTTCTCTCTGATCAATACAGTTGTAACGACCAAACTTTTGTCTGAGTCCATTCCCTCAGGCTATCTTCACAAACTCAACCTCTCCTGACGGACTCTATAGCAATTATTTCCAACTAGTTAAGCTCAGAAATTCTTACTTTTAATTAAAATATGCATTAGTGAAACACACTGACAAAACAAGCACACCTCTTTAAATTTCATTTTGAAACCAGAATTATGATGTGTATCAACAACAAAATATGGTCACACAACCAAATTTCCAAGAGTATTAAAGCTTTTGACCTTTTTTTAAATGAGTTATTCTCTAAGCTTTCTGAAGTGGCACTGACCGCATTCTCAGTACTCACCTTCTGTTGACACACCGTCAGCTACTTGTATTTGTGTTTTTTGCAGAGAAGATTTGCCTGTTAAGATGTGTCAAATAAGCCTTCAACCAGTGTAGACAGGGAAGAAAAAGGTAGCAGAAATGATAGGAGGAGTAAAGTGCCTCCATATTATGTAAAACACCACAGGTCACATACCAGTTCTCATGACAGATGGTGACCTCGTGATTGGCAGGTGGTAGTGAAAAGGGGACCTCAGTATTTACGGAAGTTAATGGAATGCTCCATGGACCATTTGTGCTGGACATGCTGGTCAAAGCTGCTGTAAAGCCATCACCATTGTGCACTGGAAATCTTCCACCACAGTCCATGCCAATTGCTCTAGACAACTCTTTTCAGGAGCCACTGGCAAAGGGGAATTATTTGGACACATTGGGCCCGAGTACTCAAAAAGTACTGTGATACCGACAGATATTAAAGTGTGGGCCAAGAGATATGCTTTGAAAGGCAAAGCATCCCCTCCTGCCTTGGACACAAGAGGTGCATCACCATCAAATCTTGACCTCTGTAAGTTCAGTACTTGCTCTTAAATGGATCACTGCTTGCTCCCAGTTTGCCAAGTACGATGAAAATATTAAGATTCCAAAGGTTTGTTTTGTCAAGCAGACATTTTTGGTGTTGACAGGACAACATTTTAGATGGGAGATCGTTCCTTCTTGAAAGGGTCTCCCTTTCAGTAACATTAAAATCAAGCAAAGAGCACAGTAATTTCTTTAGTATTTATCCTTCAGATAAACCATGGTATGGCAAAACAAGGAAAAAAATCTAGAGAATACCATCAGGGACCCCAATATCCTCTATGTTTTCCTCTCTACACCATGGCAAACCAGGTAAATGTGATGTCCTGTCATAACAACAATTCCACCAACAGATTATGTAACTTCCACCTAAATAATAGAAATATTTATATTGCACAATATACACTGAATTTTTATTCCAATCCACAATTTCTTATTTTTATGTGTTACTTCCTTGTCACTGTTACCTAACCTTTTAATATTTACAACCTTCACACTTCTGTATTTATAAACACTTAGTCCCTATTTATATTTCTTTTCATAATCTATGTTAAGATTTGTAGTTTTTTCTTCTTAGCCTAACCATTTACTGTAATAGAGGACCAAGACCCATCTGGCACCAATTTCATACAATTATCTTCCCCATATTAGATCTGATCAGCTGTTAAATCTAATCATTTATATCTCTCTTCTTTTAAAAAACTTTTAGTATAACTTCACTGCTTATATATTTCAGAATTTTACAATAAAGCGCAGATAACTAATTTGTAGAGTAAATAGTTTGTTCTTGCGCTATTCCTAATTAATCTCTGCTTTATTCATATGTGCAGGGCACAAACAAAATCTTGAAATTCTTAAGAAAACATAGCAAGAGTTTCCAATTTGTAGGAAAAAAGACAACTTTAAAGGTGACAAAGATAATTCAGGGTCAAAAGAGAGCAACAGAAAATTGAGATTTTGGCATGTATCTTATTGAAATATCTATAAAATTAAAATTTTCGAGTCAGATAACATTAATCAACAAGATAATTTAGAAATGGTAGTAAATGCAATCACTATTGTTTTGAAGTGATTGAAGGACTATAAACAATAGCATGGTACACTAAGAGCAAAAGTTATCTCATATCAACAGTTTATTAATACAGTACTCCAGTCTAAAGAAATATATCCATAAAGATGTGAATTACATACAGAACAAAGTACAGGAAACAACTATTTGCTCATTAGGGAAATTAAGCAGTGCATATTGTGTAAGTACCAACAATATTTTAAGTCCTGGTATCATTTGATTATTCAAACACTGTGTTTTCATGTAAAAAAAAAAAGTAGCAGAGACATAAGTATTGCAACAATAATGCCCTTCTAATACGTTCATACTAAGTTCTGTCATTCAAAGCAACTTGTGACAAGAAAGCCTATCACTCGTAAACAGGTATTCTAAAATTTGGCTCTTTTACCTGATCATTTTTATTTTTGTAACAGTCCGTACTTTTACTCACTGCTCAAGTGCTAACCAGGCAGGAGAACTTGGATATACCTCTAACCCAAACCATCACTAATAATACCATCTGTTTGCAAATTCAGCAGCGTGAACATTTTGAACAAACACTCAAAGCAGGGCTTGCTACTTTCTGCAGTTGTTCCTTGCACTCCTAACTGAACCAGGTCCCTGTGACCCACTTTAAACAATATTGAGAAGGACTCTAATAAAAAGCAATGCCAAGGTATAAAAGATGACAATCAGGATTGTCAGAAGAGGCCAAAACAGGAAAGAAAAGAACAAAACAAAAAAAACAACCTGTAGTTTGATACGCTTGCAACAAAGGATAACAAGAAATTTGGGTTGGATATCGGTAATTCAGAACTGCATTTAGAAAATAAGATGCTTTTATTAAAGTGTTTCATTTAGTGGAAACAATGCTTTCAGAGTGAGAAGCTGGTATAACAGAAAGACATTGACACAGTCTAGGTAGATCTGTTACTTGTATTATGGAAAGTATTTTTGATACTGTCATGCCATGTATACACATTGAGATTTTCGCCCTGATATACCCTGATATCAGGTCTATACTCACACACTTTAAGTAGGAGCACATTTTTACATACTGTTCTTTCTTAAGTTCTTTCACACAAAGATCAGCAAAGATCTCTAAAAATCCCTCTGTGAATCAGAAATCCAAAACACCTTTGCAGTATTCTTCAGTTTTCATTGTGAAAAGGTGTGACATTTTAAGTTAAATTCAGTAAAAAACAGGACCATGTGCTACTGACCTGCTAGGGTTTTGGTTCAACTTGGCTGTACATTGCAAGTGGGTTTGACTGAGCAGGCATTATGTAAATGGACAGACTTAAATAAAAGGCAGCTCTCGTGTATTAATCCAAGGCCTGGGGTGCTTTCAGAGCAGGCTGGAGACAATCCCAGACACCTGGCTTTTGAAAGACCACTGAGGGAATATGCAAGGGGAGAGGGGGAGGGAAGGTCGGTAAAAGCAGACTGAAATGAAAATTAACTAAAATCAAGCCTGTCTTAAAGCATCTAGGTCAGCAACCTTGAAAAAGTTTCTTTTTAGTTGTCAGATGCTGAAATATACTTCTCTATCTTAAAGACACAAAATGCTTTCCAAAGCAACACGTATTTCATACTTCAGGATTCAGCAAGAAGTACTACCTGGAAACAAGAGATGTTTTTAACTATAGGTTCAGAATGCATTTTGCCTTGACAACTTCAATATTTACAGTCTCTACCTTGGCGTGGTTAAGCCTCTCCGAAAAAGAGTCAAAAGCAACTGTGCCATTCGAATTGTGGAGATGCAAATCTGAAGAGCAGAAACTTGCCTATCAATTGGAAAAGCTACTGCTACATAATCATGAACAACTAGGGGTTTAAGCTAGACTGGACAAATAAAACATCAATATAATCAGGTATCCAATACTCAGTTTCAGCTGTCCCTTCTGTCTTCCTGAACCAGAGCCTAAAGCAGGTTTCTCCATAAACTGCTTTTTTTTAAAAAAAAAAAAAAAAAAAAAGAGATTAAATTTTTTTTCTTTGATTTTTTTTCTCCTCTTACAGTTATTTGTTCTCTTTGTGATTTTTTTTTAAAAAAAAAAAAAAAAAAAAGAGATTAAATTTATTTTCTCTTGGATTCTTTCTCCTCTTACAGTTATTTGTTCTCTTTGTGATTTTTTTGTTTAGGTGTTTTTCTTGAAACTCCTGAAGTAGGAGCAGACAGAACATCTGCTACTTCTTCTTTCCATGATTTTCTCTTCCTCAAACTTATTACACAGTCTCCTTACCTATAGGCTTCTCTATGTTACTTCCCTTCCATAGAATTGATTTTCAGTTGTTTATCCCTTTTTAATAAATTCCTGACTCCTCCTTCCTCCCAATCACTTTGCTGTTGTCTTCTCACTTAGCCCGCACACCTCCTACGTATTCTTCATCTGATGCAGACATTTGGTTGCCTGTTTGGTTCTCCCCTCTAGCAGCTCTGGGGAAGCAGCCAGTGAACATATATGTTAGCTCCTGACCAACACGCCAACCAGCACCCTAGCAGCTCTGCAACAATCACAGCATCTCCTGCCTCCCAAATAGCTAACCCAAAGCCAACAACTTCAAAACCAATGAAAGGACAAGTGAGAAGCTACCGTGGAGAGAGGATGTTGATGTCAATAAAACAAAACTTTTGGAAGCCTATCAGAACTACCTGATGCATTTGCCATCCCTCAACTATTAGCTTGTTATGGGAAAAGGGTGCCACCTGGTGCCCAATCCATCTTCCTTTAGTTAGTCACCTAGCTTGCTCTTTTCGTTTTTCTGTCCTTTGTTCTCCAGAAGTTGGCCTACTTCTCTACCATGAGTCCCCAAAACTTAACATACTCCTATAATCTCTTAATCCCATGCAAGTTTTCAGACCTTGAAAGGTTTTCCAACTTATTATACCCTGAAAGGAACAACAAAAATACAAGTAATGCCACAAACAAACCCCATACACCTAAACAAGTTACCAAGAAGGAAATTTCTAGCTTGCTTATCCAACAGGGATCCCGTATAAATCAACCGGAAGACTTCTTGCTCAGTAATTAATTAGACAGTAGGGCCAGGATCATGTGTTGCCTCAAAGGATGGGGCGAGAGAAAACAGAATCACTAGATCTTTGCTCTAGAAAACCTTTTTAAAAAATGAAACATTTTTCCTCTGTTATTTTGCTCTTGAGCTCTACTACACCACATCCAGCAAAACACTGCTTTTATTTCCTATGATGCTGCTCACTGCTACGCTAACACAAATAAAAATGAAGGTACTTATATTCTGATTCCTTGAGATGGATATTTAATAATTTCTTGTCTGTACAGGATGCTTTGCCTTTGTAACTACATAAAATATAAGGATCATACTGAGTCCAAAGGGGAGTTTCTGTCTCTTGTTTATCACATGAGAAAAATCCCAGATGATTATTTTTGTGGAGATCTGCAATGAATAATAATCCATAGGAAGTGCCCTAATTAGCTGCAAGACCCTCTGAGACTGCTTCTGAGTTGCGGAGGAGATACTTTTTGCCCTTTTCTAATTCCAAGCATCCAGTTGAAATCCAGGTTTACGAGATGTGAAGGCTTTCTATTATTCTAGATTTTCACATCTCTCTGCTTCCCTCAGTCAGCTCAGTGGCTGTGGCCTAGAAAATTCACATCGGCTCCAATGACTGGCAACTCCGATCTTCTGAAACTGTTTAGTACTAAATACAATATTCATATGTTTGGGTAAGACGGTTAAAGGAACAAAAATAAAATCCTTCCTTTTATTTATTTCAAAATGGAATTCATACTTCATTTGTCACACTGAATTGAATCACTTTTTTTTTTAGACTCCTTTCAATTTAAAGACAAAACATTTCCAAGTATTTATTTATACTTAGACCAGTCTTTGTTGTAAAGCAGCTGCATATTTTGTGCCATTTCTACATCCATTTTCTAACTACAGCACCTTGAGTGAAAATGGGAATATATTTGACTTTTGTTTTTATTAGTATATTTGGGTTGCAAATGAACTTCAACCCAATGATGCCAAAAGAGGTGCTTTTTAAACCAAGGTTTAAAGTAGCCTAGATGCAAAAAATAAAAAAAATACACTACTCTGTTATAAGCAAGATTATTTTCCCTTTTGTTTTGATAATTAAAATATTTTATTGATTAGTTACATTTGGGGGGCGGGGGGGGAGGAGCCAAACCACCAAGGAAAATTCTACTTTTCCTACTGCTATTCGAGAGATTAACACTAAGTTAACAGTAATTTTGTTAGAGCTTTCAACAGTCTTTCACTGAGGCCTTAGTATAATGGTATTTAACAAGTGGACATGTGCAAATAAAACATTTTCAAGTTTCTACACGTGTGTTCTATATTTTAAGCTTTTAATTCTGTATTATGCATATATTTACATGCTTATACAAATAGTATTGAGTTCTATAATTACATGTAATACCTGCATATACAAGTATTTATACACACACAATTATACATGTAATAATACACACTAAATATACTGTTCTTACAAGATACTTTAAAAACATGCCAGATATATCAATACGATTGCTCTGAAAAAAATTAAAACAGAATTAAGAACTGTACCATACTTATTCTTCTAAAATAGAATGTCTAGGAAGGTGAATACACGTTAACTCACATGATGCACCTGCTAAATTTAACAGAAATACCTAATTTTTTTGAGTGTTGTAGGGCGGGTAATTGCAAAAGTAGAGAAGGAACCGAAAAACCCATTCCCTAAAACTGAGGCAATTCCTGCCTAGTCTAAAGTACATATTCCTTTTTAAACGTCAACATCCAAATATCTCTTTCCTAGTTGTGAAGTCATTTATCCCTCCCAGTCAGACCATAGAGCTTCCAAAAGACAAATATCCATCAAGTACGAGGCTGTTTACTGTTCATTTATTCAATACCTTAAAAAGTGCCATTCTCTGTGCTCTGATTAGTCATAATTACCTGACCTATAGACTGATGAAACGATCAGCAGAGGACAAGATGAGCCCTTTTATGAAGCAAACATATAAGAATCTTAACATTACTAATATAGATGAAATTTAAACTAGAACAATGTTACTAGCAAGTAATATTTTACACTACTGCTAGTTGTGATATCTGCAAAAAATAAGCTGGGTTGGACTGGAAGTGAGAACAGAAGCTCTGCTCCCTATTACTCCACTGCAGCTAATAACATGCCAGACTCTCTGCATTTCTCTCTTGTGTAATGCTATTCCCATAAGGAAATCCATAGGCAGAGCTGACAGAAGAGTCCTTGGCAGGGCAACTTCTTTAGAAATGGCAGCCAGCCACATGCGAAAGACAGAAGACACAAGACATTCGGGTGGGCGTTCAAAAAATACCCATGAACTATTATAACAACTTTTAACAGGCAATAATATTTGTGTGTAAATTATGAGATTTACTATATATCCATTCATTAAAATTGAAGGATTAGTATTTCCACACTCATAGTTCCCAGTTATATTTTATGAAAGCTAGAGCTTTAAAATTAATTTTGAAACAAAAATGAAAAAAAGCTAAGAATCAAACAGCAAATATTGTTTGCCAAGAAAACCCAAAGCATTGATTTTTTCCTAATAATCTAAAAAACCCAAGTCCAATATAAAACGTTTTTCTGTATCTTCTTAATACAACACATAACAAGCATCAGTGAAAACACTGCTTCAGTCACTTGAAGATTTACACAGTCTGTAATATAGTTGACTAATAAGATTCTATTATAGCTGCTGACTGAATACATCTAAAAGCTTTTTTTTTTAAACTTGGAATAAGATCAAAATGCTTGCACATTTCAGATTGCGATTAGACACAATAATTATATGCTAAACTAATTACTAAACTAAAGCAAAACCTGACTTACAACTAATTAAATTTTATTGCATGAAAATAAAGCATAGTCCTGATTTAACACGGGGCACAGCTATAAATGTTTACGAACTCACCAGTCTGTATTTATTTCAAGCAAAATGTCTAGGTCACACTGACAAAGTCGGAACATGGCATGATTTGGACAATGACTAGCCAGCTTTATAAAGTCAATATGCAAGATGATAAAAATCAGATCAACATTCCTAAAATTGTTGCTTATACTGCTAAGAAGCAAACCTAAATGAGAAATTCCCCATTAACATCCTATTTCATTTTCATATAGATCTTCATTGCAGTTTTACAACAAGGATCAGGTTTAAATTTCAGAAGTAGATAAGCAACTTTGGAGCTTAAGTTCAATTATCAAGGCTTAGAGCTCGATCTTTTTTAAAAGCTTATTCAGACCTATAAAGATGCTGACTGGAAACTTCCACTGAATACAAAGTTAGATATTTTAGTTTAAAATCCTACTCCTTGCCCAGCTCTTATATGGCAACGGTATTTTTAATTTTAGCAGAACACTAGCATGCTTGTACAAGCCTGAGTAAATAAATCAATGCTTCTAGCAGAAGAGAGCAAAGCAAGAGGATTTAGACATCAAGAAGGAAGGGTGAATATGATCTCAAACCGCAGAGAAAATGGGGGTTGAAAGAACCAGCTGCGATCACCAGACACTGAAGTTAAGTAGGAACAACCTATAGGTTTCTCGTGGTTTTACAGACTCTTTACAAGAGTACTGAAAAGTGTTGTTCTCATTTTACTATTACCAATCTATTTATCCTGAGTTTATACCTCTGCTAAATTTTTTCCTGCCCTCCTCCCCTTAGAAACCAAGGGCACCACTACCATACCAACATTTGCTTGTGTGCTTGTTGATCCTGTCACAAAATCCCAGATTTCTTAACAAATGATGCAACAGTTTAGAGATTTTTCTTAATGTAACAATTTATGTGACAGTTTAAGATTTCATTAAAGAATAAAAAACCAGTAAATATCCTTCACAAAGATAAAGATGATCTCAAAGGCTCAAAACCTAAATGCAAACTAAAAAACTTTCCTGTGCCCCACTTCAGTTCTGTCCCATCTACTCCTACCAATCACATAATCTCCATGTGTAAAATGGCCGACGCTGTTCACCCCTTCAAATCACGTACCTCTAAAATCAGCTTCCTACCAGAAATGTCTTGTAAGTATATAAATGTTTTAGGACATGACAATTATGAAAAGTATCTTGCCTCCCCCCATCATGTAAAACTTCTCATCAGATAGCACAAAAATAAAATGACAGAATGGAATAGCGAGAGGAAGGGACTAGCATTTAAACAGTTTTATGAGCAGCATAGTTGATTAACCCTGGTTTGCTACAGGTATCTCCAGTCTTTTCTTGTCTCTCCATATAGCTCATGCCATAGGGAACTGTTCAGGTGGCTTGGTAGAGGGGAGATACCTTGACTCATAAACATTATGGGAACTCAGTGCCTTTGGAATCTTTTTCCAATTCTGTTTGTTTTAAATTGGCTAACACGTTCAAATTATTGCAGCAGGACTGATGCACACATGGTAGGATCATGTAAACTATGATCTAAAAATATAAAGAGGAGGTAAAAATATAGGAGCTAAAAATATAGGAGCTAAAATATAGAAGGAAATAACTAAAAATAAAGGAGGAAATAACAAGCTCAGGGAAGACTAAAGCAGATGAATAAAGGAAAAGAGTAGATATTTGAGAAGCAAAACATCATACGGAATGAAAAAAACAAGGAGGAATAGGAAAAAAAAACAGAAAAATATAAGAAAAGCAGTAACTTAACTGCTTCACTTATACCTATGCATTCTGCTTGCATATGCTTCCTGTGTTTTATCACATTTCACCAATAAACATGCTGGTTTTGTCTGAGCAGAAGGAAGGCATCTAACTATTGAATAAGCAGGGAAGTTAATAAAGCAGATATTCTGAAACAATTTTATGCATCGAGGTACTTGTATAACAATCTTTTAAATATAACCATGATCCCCTCCCTATTGAAGATTTTCATCAACTTGGTTCAACTTAAGTTATTTGCAGCAGACAGAAACCACAAGGGGCTTGCTACCTTAACTTCAATTTCCTAAAAAATGTTTACTTTCTTCCAGATGGCAAGATTAAATTACATAAACACTGTCAGCAAGCTGAATCCTCAAATGTATTCATTTCCACCACAGAAGCTTCAAAACCATCTATAATTTTGTTACTGATGTTTGGAAACAGCTGTAGCTGACATGGCTATGTGTTGTATATGTCAGCGTTAAAGGATTAAATATTCTTAACCCCCAGTGGAACAAACCTGCTCTATTAGCAAGACATAGTGTAAGGTGCTTCAGAGACTATTACTACAATAGAGATGTCTTATTAGTTCATTGATAAACAAAAAAGTTAAAGATGCTGTATTTGGCTTTCCTCTGAAGAAATGCTGGGGGAGGGCTGGAATTTAAGACATACTGGTATTTTTAAATATCACATGGTTTGAGGGACATATTAAGCTTACTTTGTGGCTATCAAAAAATCTTTTTTTAGATAATTTTATGCAATCTTAAAATAATGACACTGTGCAGTTCTACAATACAAACTTCAGAAAACAAAAATATCTTTTATGTTCCATTTTCTGTGTGTGCTTATATAAAAACATAATTTATACAAACAGTGTATCATATGAGTAAATCGAAGTGCATACTTATGAATAGTCTTCCTTGGGAAGGGTCCCTGATATGACTGAGTGCCCCGGGTACGTTACTGAAACCAAGAACTGTGCTGATAGGAGTTGTAGCTCCCGATATCTTCACCTAAGTCAAAAAGGTCAAAGGTCAGGAATCAGTTGCAAAGCTGTCTACTCAGTCTTGTGGTTAGAGTACTGATGAATGGAGTGACAACTTATCATCATTAGGAAAAAAAACAAGCAGCCTGATACAGCCAGGAAGGAAGGTGACCATTCCACTTTGCTGCGACAGACACCTACCCACTTACTTGCGATCTCAGTGGGGCTGAGGGAGCAAGAACAGCTCCAGCTGTAATTGTGAACGGAATGAAAGACAGCATCTTCATAAAATTATCTTACATGGATTACAGAAATTAATAAAGCTGTGGCTTTTTATACACACAATCTACACATACACACTTTCTGTACACTGAGCACATATACAAGTCTCAAAGCCCTGTTCTATACACATTCCTGACCCTACTATTTCGTGGCATTTTCACATTAAGGTGAGCAGAGGATGACACTTACAAGTAACGTTGCATTTTCCTTGTCTACATTTGTTTAAGAGACTCTCCTTTGTAAAAAGTGCCCGATCCTAAATTGTCCACATCAATGGGAGCCTTCTCTCCGGCTTGAATGGGAACAGAGGTAGGTCCCATTGCTGTGGAAAAATGGGAAGTGGAAGGAAAAACTGCGTACGAGCAACATGATTCCTGGTACCTTACTGGACTGTGGTGGGTTGACCCTGGCTGGGCGCCAGGTGCCCACCAAAGCCGCTCTATCACTCTCCTCCTCAGCTGGACAGGGGAGAGAA
>NW_008795127.1:612328-631047 GCF_000699145.1 Aptenodytes forsteri | reverse complement strand
GTGTCCGTCGTGGAGCCGGCTGGCATTGGCTCCATCGGACATAGGGGAAGCTTCTAGCAGCTTCTCACAGAAGCCACCCCTGTAGCCCCCCCACTACCAAAACCTTGCCATGCAAACCCAATACATGGGAATTCTGTGAAAAACTAGATGATGAATTAGGGCTGCCCTAGAGAGTTCAGCATTTCAGCAGATCATACGGAGAGCTCATTGGTTTTAGTAATACTAGAGATATTTTTTCCTTGCAGATGGCACAGCATTTTTTCCTCTTAAATATTTCCTGAGGTACATTTTAAATTCAACATGTTTTTTCATTAGACTTTCATGTCTTCCCTTTTTCCCTTAGTTTTCAATTCAGTTTTTGCTATTACAAGAAAAGCTCTCCTGTTTGTCTGCTGCTACCCTCCACTGAACACTTCCAACACCTTTCAGAGGGCTGCATGATAGGGAGGAGTAAGACACTCACCTTTTCCCCCCTTTCGAGCCCCACAGGCATTGCCAAACCCATGTAATTCCAAATCTAAATGAGAGTTAAGATTTCATTTCCTCACTTTAACACATGAAGATCCAGGCTGTTCCTTTTGTCCCATCAATTTAGGGTATGCTCTGGCAGCAGAGACACTGAAAGCCATATTCTGGGGCATCGAGGAGGAGTAAGACACTCACCTTTTCCCCCCTTTCGAGCCCCACAGGCATTGCCAAACCCATGTAATTCCAAATCTAAATGAGAGTTAAGATTTCATTTCCTCACTTTAACACATGAAGATCCAGGCTGTTCCTTTTGTCCCATCAATTTAGGGTATGCTCTGGCAGCAGAGACACTGAAAGCCATATTCTGGGGCATCGAAAAGAACATCAGCGGGAACAGACTGTTCCATCAATTTCACCACCACTTCCACAGATGCCATTTTTTCCTCTTAAATATTTCCTGAGGTACATTTTAAATTCAACATGTTTTTTCATTAGACTTTCATGTCTTCCCTTTTTCCCTTAGTTTTCAATTCAGTTTTTGCTATTACAAGAAAAGCTCTCCTGTTTGTCTGCTGCTACCCTCCACTGAACACTTCCAACACCTTTCAGAGGGCTGCATGATAGGGAGGAGTAAGACACTCACCTTTTCCCCCCTTTCGAGCCCCACAGGCATTGCCAAACCCATGTAATTCCAAATCTAAATGAGAGTTAAGATTTCATTTCCTCACTTTAACACATGAAGATCCAGGCTGTTCCTTTTGTCCCATCAATTTAGGGTATGCTCTGGCAGCAGAGACACTGAAAGCCATATTCTGGGGCATCGAAAAGAACATCAGCGGGAACAGACTGTTCCATCAATTCCCCCACCACTTTCCCACAGATGCAAGCTGTTCAGTGCCCTGCCATTGGGAGAAAGCTGTCCTGTGGCAAAGTGCTATAAAAAGTATAATCACTATGATAAAAAAATAAATTAAATCTTCCTTAACTTATTTGAAATTTGGGGGGTTTTGCACGTCTGACATGTCATATCCCAACTGTAATGCACAGTAACAATTTGGAGGAAGAAACAGGGTAGCAGAGTAGTGGAACAGCTATCTATAAGATTACTAGTTTTCTTTGTAAATGTTTATATGCTTATGTAATTGCTTGCATGCTATATGAATAAGTAGAAATATTTTCTTAGTGACATAATACTCTAAAAAGAATAAGCTGGTGATTTACAAAGACTAACTTTTTTCTTTTCAAATCCAATAGAACCCTGTATCATATATTTCTGCAATCTAAGGTAAAAAATGATTTTTACACACAGTATTTTGAAATAGAAAAATGCAGACTCTGCAGAAGGCACAGGCAACCTGATTTACAAAGAAAACAGCATATAAAATGACCCCTGTATCAAAGTTAGAGCAGATGCACACTTGCAAGGTCACTCTACCATCGCTGTTCAGACTAGGTCAGCTTTTGAAGACATATTACTTCAAGCACGGTTGTTACCCTGACACAGACCTCACAGGCATATGCCTACCTTCACACTAGACAGCTTAACTAAAATGTCCTTATTGCTTAAGAAGGACACAGTATCCTACACTGAGAGTCCAATACTTACATACATGCGCAACAGCAATTTCAGTTGGCAGATACTCTCACGTTCAGACTTTTGAGTTACTAAAACAATCAACTAGGCGAACACCTCAATTCCTCACCTCGGGAGGAAATCCTTCCATTTCACTAAAATCGTGCGGACTGGGCTGCATCATTATGATTCACATGGATGTCAACAGATACAATCATCTGGTCCTCAAATCTGGCAAAGTCTGAAA
Organism: Aptenodytes forsteri; assembly: GCF_000699145.1. Taxonomy (NCBI): domain Eukaryota; kingdom Metazoa; phylum Chordata; class Aves; order Sphenisciformes; family Spheniscidae; genus Aptenodytes; species Aptenodytes forsteri. The sequence goes on along the minus strand of NW_008795127.1, from coordinate 628,759 downwards.
AACCATCTAATATAATTGCTTGGCATCAGTACCAGAACTGTACGACTTCTCCTGCAGCCCACTGCATTTATTAACCCCATGCCAACTGAGCAAGCTTTTGCCTCCGTCCTGAACACACCCACTCCTTGTGCAATAGCAGTAAGAAACTCCAGCTCCAGGAGTTCATTGTGCGGAACGCAAAGCCCCTCTAGGCACTTCAAAGTCTAAAATGAGAAATAACAACTACAATAGCTAAACAGGATCACTAGGTATCACGTGTTTTCCAGAAACGTATTATTACATTAAACATTTCAGCAATGCTAAATGCTAAAAACTCTACAGTCAGACAGATGTTCTGTACATCACTTCAACATAAGAAGTGCACATGGAAATGAGAAAGCAGTAAAAAAATGACACTAAAAAAATAGAGAAAAGCATAAGGATTTAAATCAAACTGACATTGAGCCAGAATAGCCTACAAAAGTTAAGCTGAAAGGGCCACAAAAATAATCTAGCCATCCTTATGAACAAATCAAAACCAACCATCTCAGACATGTACCACAAATCATTAGTGATCAGCTGACAGTAGAAGAAAGAGAAAGGACATTTCTTAGAACTGAAATTCAATTTTCTGACTCTTCTCTGGAGGACAATGCATTCATTCCAGTGCCTTCTGAAGAGTGACCTACGGACCAAAGCAATACACAAAGCTGCGGTTCGTGATTCTCTTCCTAAAGACAGCTTAAAAATCTTACTTCTCTAATCTTACTTTTCCAAGTTGCTCCAAGGACATTGCATAACTGAAATCAGAGGAAAGGTGATGGATGAAACATTCTCTCTGTTAAAGTAAGCTGTCCTTATTCTCACAAAGCACAGGAGACTTTGGAGACTAAGTGTTTTAAGTACTAAATGAGTATGCCTTTTTCATCTCAGTTGTTGTCTGAGAACTTTCTAAACATACAATGAATGCATCACCCGATCAGGAATTCTCAAAAGACATTTTTCCCCCGTGGAACAATAAACCGTTCTGGTGAGCTGCATCCTCCATCCCTAGCCTTTTCACGCAGAGAGGTGGAAGAGGGGTGACAGACGCAGATTACAGACCTGAAGATGCTGAGTGCTGCATGCAATCTTCCCCTGGCTCCAGGGGAGTACCACTCAACTGGGAGCTCAACTGCCTCCATCCAGCTTCTTTTACCCAAGCACAGCTCAGCCACTGTTTGAAACCAGGTTAACATTAACTACTCCAGTGAGTAAACTGGTAAGAGAGGGTAAAAACCAATTAGGACTCAACAATACGCACACAGACTAGAACACCATCTGCTCAGCCTGGGTTCACAAGACAAAAAGGAGAAAAATTCCAGAACTATCATTGTTTTATTAGACAACACCATTTTTTTCTTCTTTTGAGTAGGTAACTCAGACTGGTTCATGGGTGGAACACACTGCTCTAAATCATTATCTTTTCTTTCGACGCGCCCTTACAGAGAAGCATGCTCAGGCTTCAAATATTGTCAGTATCTTTACCTTTCTAATGTTTCCTTTCCTTGATAACTACCTCATTTATGAGACAACATCAAAATTCTCTTAAGTTGCAACTATAAATATAAAAGTAAGCTTGTGATCCAGAAAGGAAACCTAAGAAATTCTTTAAAAATTTAGTATTTAAATTAAAAGTTAAGTACTTCTTATTACTAGTAGATTCTAAATCATATAGAAATACGTTCATATAGTTGTTAAAGCACATTTTTATACTTTTGAGGGAATGGAGGGAGATAAAGTTTAATTTTACACTCATTTTAACTGTGATCTATACAAATCTGTCAAGTCAACTACCTAATAACAGTTCTGTAACACCAAAACAACACACTTCTATTACCCAAATTAAAGGATGTTCCCAGTCAGTGGCTAGATACAAAACATTTCACCTCAATGACTTTTTCATCTTTGGTTCATAGCTTTATAGGGTAAGATGCAACTAAGAAAAAAGCAACAAATCTACATTCAGAAGGTGCACTGTGCACCTTCATGGGAACATTTTTGAGACTATTTAATTTAAGGCCATGTCTGTGCTACCACGTGCAGTTAAAAACATTCACTGTTTTCACTGATGGCAGCAGCAAGAAACTCATAGTATTAAAATGTGTGAGCTGTGAGACTGTCACCTAAAAACATTAACAACATGGTTAGTCAGCACCTCATTTCTTCAAATATAGCCAGCAAAGCTTTGCAAGGAAATGTAATCATACTGGAATTAGGAAGCAGCAGTGGTGGGCGATTTTCAAACCAAAGGAATTGAATGAAAATGTCTTCCGCTTTGAAGCATGGCCGTATTTGAGGATGAGCAACTCAAAACCACAGCTTGACACATTATCTTCATTCTATACACAAGTATGTTTGACTGCTTCCAGAAAACTGTAAGACAAATTAATGCACCAAGTAAAAATTATGGGCAAGCCAAAAATAAGCCTATAAAGAATATGAATCATCTTCCATACAGCCTAATTAGAAGTCCGGTTATATGAGGGCTCTACTCTAAGTTCTTGTGGTCCTACGAGCAAATCATCTTTCATTGCTTCAGTGTTCAGGTCTGTAAAATAAGGGTAAACTTCACAGGTTTTATCACACCTAATAAACTCCAACAGTGACTTTTATTCATGAACTACTTAAAAGGGTTTGTAGTGACAGTTGTGTTTCAACCTGTAACGACAGCAGTCATTCTGTTCTTACCAGGGGGAGACAAGCGCACACGCGTTTAGAGAGTGACCCCCAGGATACCTATGCATACAAGAAGAATCTGCTGAACTAAATCAGAAACACTGTGCTGCTGCCAACATGAGAAATAAGGAATTATTTTTTTTTAATCTACTATGTTTAATTTTGGAACTGTTTATTTTGCCGCATTATTTTCATTTTATATTTCTTCCCTTTGCACGTACAAAACCAGCCCCGTGTGATCCAGGACCACAATCTGACCCAAAGCTCAAACTGGCAACTGTTCCTCCAGAGAAAAAAGCAAAAGTCAGATCCAAAAAGGGACGTGCACACTCAAACTCAGATTCAGGCTAGGAAGTGTATATCCCTTACAAGAAGAAAGTGTCCAAATTTTGCCCGTCCTAGCTCTTTAATATATATGCATTTATGTTGTAGTTACATGTTCACTTTAATCCCATATAATCCCTTTAAAAAGTGCATTCCCAGTCGTCTTAGCAATTTCTTATTCCCAGCTTCAGCTACTGATTCCTTCCTCTTGTGTGCCAGAACTGTACTGTGGCACCATGAGACATTTGCAAATTAAATTACCTTTCAGACAAATTCTGGCTCAGCCCAAAGGCATACCAGTACTCGTGTCAGCAGCAGAGCAGTGGCAGGAATGAACGAAAAGGACACTTCTGGCAGATTAAAGGAAACTGTAAGTTTTCCCCTTCTCAGATGCACGCCCTAAGCATCAGGCTGCAATGACACATTCCCCCCTTCTTTGCCCTCTTCTGATCCAATGAATCTTTAAGTTCTTCATGGGAAGCAGAACAACTTCAACAGGAAAAATAAAAGCATCAGCATCATAACCTATAGCTAAGTGATGATGACCTTCTCCAGGAAAAAACAGGAACTGCCTCAAAACAGCAAGGCTGCACAAGGCACAAACGAAGTCCATCACAGGATGCAGAATTACCTGCTGTCACATCAGCTGGTACTAAAGGGTAGGGTTAAAGTGTGAAAACCCCCGTGATCCCCTTATATATCCATGTCTGGAAGGAGAAGTAGATGGGCAGAGGGAAAAGCTGCATCTCCTCTCTTTGCAACCCTGAAGCCCAGCTCTAAACGATCAGCAAAGACTTTGGGGAAAGCTGCATTATGAAATACAGTTCTCTTTCAGGTTTGTTTCTCAGACAAAACAATCAATTCCAGGTTACTCCTTCCTTGAAAACTTCTGAGAGGCACAAACCACCAACACAAGCATTTATAGCATTGACACTATACTGACAACATCTGTTTTTTTTTTTTTTTTTAAAACTTAAATACAGAAATGCATGGTCTAGAGAAATCAGCTCTCTTCTGTTCTCTGTAAACAAGCTCTGATTGCTGCGACATCCCTTCTGCTGCTGGTTGAACTCCTGGAGAACGACTGCAATTTGATTACAGAGCAAGGGAATCTCAGTATCATTGCTTTTCCTTCTATAAATCAGTATATATGAAAAAAACCCAACCATGTGGCCCTACTGTATGCATGCACACATACAGTTATTGGAGGGGAAAAAAAAAAAAGAAGAAAAGTAGGCTTGTATTTCAATTTCCTCTCTTTTATTTATGGTTTCTCTTGGTCAGCCTAGTCCCAAAAGTTTTCTGCTGTGATGCTGAGCATGAAACAAAGCAGTGCACAGAGAGGAAAAACATGTTGCAAACCCATTCCTAGGAACTCCTTTTCACCTACATTCTCCTGGCTTATTAAATTACAAACACCTACAGGAGGTATGCTACTCCCTTTTTTAAAATAGTAAGCTGAAAAGGCAGTCCTATCCTCCTTATATTCCTGCCCTGCACCTACCACTACACTGTAGCTGCCTGCTGAACTGGGTCAGTGAGCTGACTACCAACCTGGTGAAAAATAAAAAATTAAAAAAATATTCTGAATGGTTATTTTTCCACTGCACTGCTGCTCTGAATTCAGTACATGGCCAAGCAAACAGCTGAGCTTATACAAGGGAGAGGGCAACAGAGCAGAGGACAGGCTGTAAAGGGTGCACAATGGCAATTTTTTATTTTTAAAGGAAGTACTGGCAGCTTATGAAAGCTTAAAATGTTAATCAGACCAAAGCCTTACTGTTTTTTAAGACGGTTATGAACAAGCATAGGAGAGACGAAAGAACAAGCAGTTCCTGCGCTTGTCACACAAAAATCGTATAACCCATCTTCTGGAAGTAGAAATTGGTATCTAACAGTTGTTTTCGGCCATCAAGGATAAATATAACAGGGCTGAGTGAAACAGTCATGCGAATGGCACAGTAAAGGAGGAAGAAGAAATATTAAGACCAAGCTTTCAGAATCCCTAGTGCTTTTGATGAAATTAAACTAAATATGTTGGTAATGTTATGAGTGGAAAAAAAGTCTACAGCCATTGTCTACTTACATTATTGAAAATATCAATGAGCTAGAAGAGTTTTAATATTTAAATGTACTTAACCCAATTTTTGCACATTTTCTAATTTAAAATCCTTTTAATTGCATGTAGCAGAAAGATTCAAAACAGCAGTAGATGCAGTGCTTATCAGTTACTCTGTTTATAACGAAATAATGCATAAACATTTTTTTCCCCGAAACAATATCAATCTAAGCCAGAGCTTAAAAAAATATATATGAAAACTTCTACATATTTGCAGCAACATTCGTTTCTAATGTGCAATTCACGTATATTAATGTAGAAGTCAAGATCTTATTTTGACCTGGGGATAATACTCAACCTACAAATTGATAATGAAACAACTGTTTGGAAATATCTATAATGTGATTTCAGTTATAACATTAAAAAAATAAAGTAAAACTGAAAATAATTATTTTAGTTCCAGTTAAAGAAACCCTTAACATCCACACTATTTTTACAACGCTCTCATAGCTGTTGATGCAGTATTTATGAAATCCAGTCTGTTTAGCTTAGATCGCTAAACTGAGCCTACGCTTCAGGCATCTCACAGAGCAGCACTACTGCAGTAAGTGTCCAACTTTCAAAGCGATGGAGAGAAGGTCATGACATGCCTTAAAGACCTTCACAAAGATAACCTGTTTGGGTGCCTAACCTCAGGCAGACAAGATCCCTTGTAGGCCGTTTCATTTATTTTCCTCCACTGAGTGGGTATGAAACTGAAGCACTGCAGAAAAAGTGCTTCATAAGGCACCCGCCTTTAGGTTTCAGTTAACTGCTTGTGCTCAGTGGACTACAGCCCACGCCGTTTCCAGTTCAGGTACCTAATTGCTGTTCAATTCCATGTTAAGTAAACGCTTTAGAATCCAACCTATAGATTGTAAGCGGTTTTACATCAATGTGATATCTGGTGATGTAGCTTCAGTTTAGGCATTTTGTGTTACACGTAAGCAGAGTCTTTTCACATCCAGAAAGTTGGGAGTTAGTGAACAATTTATTATCATTATTTATTTCATTAATGTTAAAAAACTCAGCATTGTAGCTTGTTACTCTTGTCCATTCTGTAACAAACCACATGAAAAAAAATAACTTTAGAAAAAAACCTACAGATTTGAGATTCTCATATTAAGTCAGTTAATATCATCTTTAATCCAGTCTCATAATAAAAACCTCAACAAAAAGCTGTTACACTGGGTTCCATACATGATGTTGCCCATAAACAGTAATGCTAGCTATTGTGCACTTTATATAAACCAGTAAACTTAAATTCTGTCAGGTTAACATTGTGTAATAATTAGCAGGTGTGTGTACTAAAATTAAGCTAGTTTTTTCTTTCTTAACATTTGAAGTAATTTTATCAAGTTTCTAGTGCAGGGCAACTTACTACACCCAACAATGATTCTAGAGTTTGAAGTAAGTGCTGAAAAAAGATTTTTTAAAACAGATCTTTTTTGTGATTCATGTATAAAGAAAGAGGTAACTTCCAAAGGTAAAACAGTTCTTTTCAAGAAATACCTTGAAGTTTCTAACACAGAGGGTCCTCATTGTGCTTGTCCGCTCCCTATTAACTCATCAAGAGGATTTGTGGAACTATCTTATACAAGCAGGGTGGATTAAAAAAAAAAACAAAACAACACAACAAAACTTACCCCTACAACAGGTTATAAACCAGTAACATAAATTCATTAAAACTGATTAAAACGGGAATACTATGATTTTAATTCTGAGTTCATTAAACCAAACTATTCTTTCAAATGTGGTCAACAGAATTAGCAGCGGCAACACTGAACTCAGATGTGATGCCCAACTAGTAAATTCAAACATCCCCAAGAAGGATCGCAAGGAGTGCAGCCAGCAGGCGTGGAATCGCAGAATAATTTAGGTTGGAGAGGACTTCTAGAGGTCAACTCGTCCAAAACCCTGTTTAAAGCAGGTCTAATTAAATCAGGTCTGTGCTAGTAAAAAGTCTTAACCTCTAAATCAGGCAGCTGGAAGCAAAGCGCTTATTGGGAACGGTCCAAAAAACACGTCCCCAGTCTTAACTGCAGAACCATGCCCAAGAATTGGCTGAGGGGGGAACATGAATCGGTACAGATCAAAACGCTGTAGGGACGCTCTTTAAGAGTTAAGCCATATAGATGACTGTGTCCCAGCATGTGGGAAAGTTACAGCCCAGTGTTTAATACGGTAGTATAGGCATAACCTCATCGTGCCCCTCTTTTGGACAAGTGTGCTCTTTTGTGTCGTCCAGCAAATAAACAGTCATTGGACTTGCTTATTGGAAATACTGGGGGCGGAGGGGTGGAAATTACCTTAAAATACATTTAACAATGAGGTTTGACTGAGGAGCAGAGTGCAGTCAGACTGCTCAATGCTTTATGGTCTCACCGTGAAGACCGAACGGTTCATTGAGTCATTTCTAGTTGAATATTTACTAAAAAACCACAATGCAAAGGTAGACTTACATCAAAGGTTATGGGTGGGGGGTGTAATCCCGTATCAAGAAAAAAAAAAAAAAGAGGAGAAAACATGCTGATTGTTCTCAAACTCTCCTCATCTTAAATAGACTATCCTCTGAAAGCAATGAGCCTAAGCCTCTATTCCACTGATCACAGGCACAATACCTATTCACTACACAATCTCATTGAAGTCCCTGGAACTACCAGCTGAATAAATTATTTAGAGATTTGCAGAATTAGACTCAACAAACACATCAAAACCACCCAATTTCTTATTTCTGTCCTAAACTCACACTTAAGATTCAGAAGCCGAGTTCAAGAAAATCTGTATGCCCTATAACTCACATGATCGAAACATAATACTTGTAATTTTTAAGAAGAAAAACTGAGGTAAAAAAAATTAAAATAAAATAGCAGAAAATACTGCTTTATTTGAAAAATAAGGCTTTCAAATGAAAAAATCAAGGTGATTCTACTGGCATTTTAACTCTCCCTGGATAAATAAGATCTGATACAATAACGATCACAGCAAGGCAACCAACACGAAAGTTTGCATCAAATAAGTAAATGCAAAATACTCTGCCCTAGATTGTTGAATGAATTTGAGTGAGTGTCGCCATTTTGACTGAATGAATTTGTTATTTTCGACCTTGGGAATTCTACCTCCTGATGACGACATATTATGGGGGGAACAAGGGAGAAGAACATCACTCATGCCTTTTTTAATGACAATGTTTAAAAGCTCTAACAGAGTTAAAACAGCTTGTTTCCAAAAAAAATGCCTATGTAAAACACTAGAAGATAATAAATTTCTATTACTAATTCTGCACTGAATAAGTGAGAGTTGACTTATGCAGCTAATATTAAATTTAGAAATTAAATACATGTCCATATTGTATGCAGCCTAGCTGGAATTCACTAGATTAAACACACTAATTAATTTGGTCATGGTGTGTTTTGTATTATAATTCAGCCTTTATTTATGAGGCCCACACATTCAGTTTACTGAATTTAATGACTGCACTGTTCTTAAACATACCATTGGAAATGCTAACATTTTGTATCATTAACCCTGTATCATTCCACAATTATAATAAAATTATCAAAAGAATAATATAAGTGGCGCATTTTTAAGCCACTTAAAAAATTTCTAAATCTAATTATAACTATTTCATGCTAAGTAAGTTGATATTCGAGGCTATGCATTTTTAAGCCACTTAAAAAATTTCTAAATCTAATTATAACTATTTCATGCTAAGTAAGAGTTGATATTCTATTTTCACTCTAAGATATTCTTAACTCAAGAGAGAAAATAAAACCCCAGCTTTTCTGATCACTTATTACTTTTAAGTTTCCCATAGAGAGCAGTCATTCATAGATGTATTTCTGGGCTATTGTACATTTAGATAGATTGCTACGTCTTATTGACGGCAAGAAATATGTGAAAGATGAAAACAGGCCACAAACATGACTATTCCATTACAAGGTGGGTCTTGTTTCATGCTGTAATACTACACAAATGACCGAAAAACTTTCTGAAAGGTGATGAGCATTTCTACTCCCAGCATTCACTGAGATGTCACTACTGACCTCAAACCCTAAGTGTTTCAGGGGTCTGTCAACACCTCCCAACATATTGACCTCTGCTGAAATCACACACTTCTGTAAGTGTCAGACAAACCAGGGGAAAAATAAAAGCCCTCCTATAATTTTGTACTGTAGTGCTAAGTCAAACTGTATTGAACGGTCAACGCACGTGTGCACACACATACACATATATTTTTAAAAGCTGCCAGGAAAGCTTTTCATTCATCTGCCAGCAATTTATGTCAAAATCAAATTATTACTTTTGAAGATTAGACAATTAAAAATGGTGTGTGTGTATTACCATTGCAAGCAGCAAAGCAAGGTATGAAAAAGAATCCTTCCTGCTGTCTATACAATCTCACTCGCACACAAAGTGATCTCTTAAATCAGGCCCAAAAGAAAAATGAGAAACTATAATGCTAAAGGGCTCTCTGTTGCCCAAAGTCAGTTTTCTAACTAGTTATGGATGAAGGGAAATCAAATTTGAAGACTTATCTTAACACCTATCAGTGTGACTTACCAAATGCAAGCTAGAACTCCCCAGCATTCCCAGCTATGTTTTTTTTGTTTGGTCTAAGCTCAGATAATCATTTGTGGAGACCCAGTATTTCTCAAGTTCCACCATTACTTCAAAAATAAAACATTTCTGCCTTCCGGAATGGGAACAAAGGTGAACAAATGGCAGTTTAGTAACTGCTGCCTGAACGTTAAGACTTCCAATGACTTTGCCTTTGCTGCTAAAGCAATACACAAACGCTCACAACTTGTAACCAAAATTTCAACCAGCTGATTTGTTGGAGTATCAAATCTTTCCTCGGTTCCAGCTGTGTAGGTTTGGACAATGCCACTCAACCTTTTGACACTGAAATCAAGAATATATCTCTTAAGAGGAGTAGGGAGACATCAAGTACTTTATATATTCAGTAGCATGAATAAAGAATGTCTTTCTAAGAAAAATTGATTAAATAACATGAATTATTTTCTGCTTTGCCAAGTTCACTAACAGAATGAGTTTTTTTTCTTTTAACGGAGAAGAATGCCTGAGCCATGGCACTTTTCAGGGGCACCAAAGCCTATTCAAATTAGCAACATATTTTATAACAGGGAAGACGTAAACTGTTCACAAAAAAAAGAAGGGTTAAAGTGAAATCTAAATTGAAAGTGTTTCATGAGCATAAGCCCTACACTTCTTCATCTGCAAGGTAAATGACAATGTCTTCACTGAGGTGAGTAGAGCTATGCTGGTTTGCTTTAGCTGGGCATGTCCTAGCTTCAAACCCTCACGCTCTCATTCATAAAACCAAAACTACTCCACCTACCCAAGCTTTCTGAATGTATAGACAGTAACATAGCTGAGAGGAAAAATATTAGCAATACAATCTGGCTTTAGATTTTTGTTAGACAACTGTGATACTATTTACTTTTATAAAGCTGCTCAGCGCTCATTAGTCTCATAAGCATTACATGATTAGAAAAAGATTTTTAAGTAAATGAACAATTTTCTGTGACAAGTAACATCTGATATTTTTGCGTTAGAAGATGTATTATTGCTCCTGTCATTAGATCACAAATTTCTTGAGACAAGTGCTGGTCAGTTTATTTATGTGGCACTCTAAGCATAAAGTTTCAGTACGATTTCTTTAAAAAGGTCAGACAAACGTTCAAAGAATTATAATGAGAATGGATGAGGCCTTTGAAGGACGATGCAGTCTTTCATTTGCTAATCTAAAGTAACACTTATTAGCAATGATGATTTCTTCAACCACTACACAGTCACCCACTCCATGACCCAGACAAAATGTATCAAGGGCTTCTATGATTTAGGAAACTACTGTTGTATTATAGTAAATCATGTGCTGATTACATTTTTTTCCCCTCTAAAAATTCTAACACGCAACTTTCTGTTACAATTCCTGCCAAGAAAAATATTTTAAATCTATATTTCACCAATTTTACCACGGACAGGAGTTTTCTTAAGACACTAAAAAATGTCAAGACTCAAATATGCAAATAAGACACGTTAGTTCCTTTGTATGTTGGTTTAACTGCTGTCAAAAAATACTATTAGAAATTCAACACAATGTTGGAAAATAACACCAACAGCACTACTGATTTCAATACGACACGTTCCAAGTTCCACACCAACAGAGCTTTTACAATAATATTTGTTGTGTTTTTAAACATTTTTCTATGCTGTCACAGGAAAAATTAAAGTTGTAATATCTTAAGATTTTTGTAAACTGCTATTTTACACTTCTGTAATTCAGATACAAAAATACAGATGAAAAAGTTAAACTTTGAATTTAAAAGATTTATAGAATATAAATTTTAAACTGTCATTAAAGAAAGATATTCTCCTTCCTTTTAAAATAAAATTACTTGAAAGAGTAAACAAAAGTTGGCAAACCTGCTTTGCACTAAATTTTCTGCAATCATTCCAGTGTTTTGCCAGGGAGGGGGGAGAACAAAAAACAGAGAAACAGAGACTCTGTTATTACATAATTATAATCCATAGCTAACACATGTTAAGATTCTAATTTAAACATTTTTTTAACACACTTCTGGTAAATAAAAAACAGGAAAGTAAAAAAAAATTATTTAACACATTTTCTCATGTTGAAAACTGTTTTTGTTTTCTTTTATACATGAAGAATTTATTTGCATTCATGAAAGCCTACTGTAAAACTAAACCAAAGTTGCTACTATAACCTATAATGCACATTCGATATATGAAAAAAAGATTTTAACACAAAGAGATATTACAGACTCCCAGTTCAGTAGTAAATAGCAATCCAGGTAATTTGCTGATTTCAGTGGATTTGCAGGATACATTAATCAGTGCTGAATTAGTACAGCACTTCCCAATTTGTAGTTTACTGTTTTGCTTTCTGTATTTCTAGGCACTAATGTTCACAATTAACTTTTTTGCAGACACAAACATACACGTCAAGTATCAACATCCTCAATCTGTAACACAGATACAAGCTGCAGAATTTCACATGATTAGGTCAGCTACGCTTGAACTTGTATGTTGGATTTGAGTCTAAATTAGACAAGCGTACCCACTCCCTTGCAAGACCCACGGCATGTATCACCACAAGACAGTTCCAGGCTTAAATGACTTTTCCATCTTGTGTCATCCAAGCATCACCTTTGCATAAAAAGTATTTTACAACAAAAGTAAATATACTGTAGGATGAAAATATGTATCGTGCAGACAGACCTCCATCTAAGAAGGTAATCAGAGATACAGTTTGTGTTGTATTCTCTATTTTATAATATGTTTAAAAGATTATTCCCTTTGTATTAGTTCAGTAGCAGCTATTTCAGTTACAGTATTAAAATGAACCTGTACTGACGTTTCTTCCACAGCAAAAGACTAAGCTGAGTGGCGTGGAGCACTTACAGCCTGGTATTTGTAAACATTTTGTAATTTTATTAGCTTCTGATCTGCATAAGACTGGAAATATTTTTATGCAATGCTTCAGCTGCAGCATTTTGTATATTGTTTACAGACACACTTAAACTACAAGACTCATGCAATTAGTTCAACATGCAAACTTAAAAAACCTACTGAATGCTATTAGCATGTCTTGCAAGAAATACATAAATAATTATAATTTAGATTGAAGTCACTATCCTGATAATAGATGCACACACGTAAATCTTCTTAGAATTGTGTTTACTATTTTCAGAGGTTTCCTTTTTTTTTTTTTAAAGTTTGGCCTTTTTTATTTATTTGTCTCTCACTATTGAGAAATCAGTTTTTCCTGAACTTTAAATATTTATGCATCACACTCAGCAGTAGCGTGTGACCATACACTATTGGTTAAGAATGAAAAGGTGGTGAAGCTGAGACCAGACGGCACACAAAGGGAATGTGCAAATATTTCAGTAGACATCGAAACGAGCACTATGCTTGCTACTTTTAAAAGAGATAAAAAGAATCAGCACGTCTTTCGTTACCTACGCAGGCAATATGCAGTAGACATACACCTTGACATCTGAAACTAGCCTCATGAGTTTTAATTTCAAACACTAAAGCTATTCTTCGAAATAATCTAGCAGACATGCATTGTTACAGTACGGAGTGATGCACGAAGACACTATCTGTGCCTTATACCTGTCACTGCAGACCGTATGTGAAGACCAATACCATAGTTTAAGGAACACCATTTAATGTAGGTGTAGGGTTTTGGGTTTTGAGTTTGTTTTTTTTGTTTTGTTTTGTTTGTTTGGGGGTTTTTTTTTCCCTCCATAAAAGCACACCATTTTTTTTTCTAACTACTCTGTCGAGCTTCAGTCAGGCCACAGAAAGGGCACCTGAGTCGCCTGACCCTGTACTCAAACTCTTGGAAGCCGTAACACTTGTTTTGAAACAAATCACCTCTGGAGATGGAGCAGGCTCGCTATCAATCACTAACAAGTTAATTCCACATAATAAGGCAGGTTTGGATGCAGACTGATACATTGTGAAATGCTGTATCTAAAATTGATTAGAACAGCACTCAAAATGAATGCAGCCCTCCAAACCACTTCTTTGCTCAGAAACATTAATCTCAATTATAAGGAGAGCTTCATAATGGTAATGCTTGGTATGAAAAAAGTATGAAATAAATCAGGTTTTATAAGACACAGCAATTAATCAGTTTCAGAACTAAGAAAAGGAAAGGTTGTTAAAGCAGCACATTTGTACAACGGTACTCTTTAAAGCCTCTGTAACCTCCAAAAAATTGTGTTCAGGGTTTTGTTTTGTTTTAATTGCTCAGCTGACAGTGTGGCTACCTACCCTAATTTTGGGTTTCTGATATACTTTACCACAAGCTAAAACTCTTTGCAAATAATACTACGCTATTATAAGGTTAAAGCATTTATTTTAAGATCACAAGATACTCTTCAGCCTATGAAGAAGAATCGCGTGCAAGCATCCTGAAAAAAGTTACTTGTTTACACCAGTTAGCCTAGGAAGAAAAATTTATTTCATCAAACCAAAATCTTTTTTATAACACACTAAAATTATTGCTGATGATTTTTTGTGCAGTTGATACTGCACAAACTTGCAGGAGCTAACGTCACATTATCACTACATTTGCTAAAACAGTAAACCTAACGAGTTTACATGTATTCAGTTAATAGAACGGATTACACAGTAAAGCTATTCTTAAAAGACAACAATAATATTATATACATATGTTAATCTGATTAACAATCTCTAATGTGCAGTACCAGTTCAAATCTGCCTCTAAATCTTACACGAGTGCAACATACTTGCGTAAGATTCTGAAAAAATATTTTAAGACTTCTCTTTAAGAATTTTATATTTCCTTTTGTAAACTGCCAGAGAGATGAGTTTTCTATAGCAGAAATGCAGCATTCAGTACAGTAAATGAAGTATCACTATAAAATTATAAATACTTCTGACCTGAAGCCTTAGCACAAGTCTCTGGTGTTTTCTTTTAAGTCTATATAGCACAATGCCCCTTCACGAACAGCACCTGATCCTCCAAGTTGCTGAGCACTCTCAGTTTTTATTGGGCCTAATCCAAAACTGATGCAAGTCAGTGGGAGTTTTTGCATCAATCTACATAGGCATCAGTCTGCATAAAGCTCACTGATTTCAACTGGAGGTAAAGGTACTGGGTATCTTACTGAGCCGAGCCTATAATCTGTTAATTGTTGGGGCTAGGAGATGACAAAAATGTACTTTCAGGTTGATTATTATTTCATTTTCTCATATTTTATGGGGTTCGTATCAAATAGCTGCTTATGAAAAGCAGCTATTGTGGATTGATTTGTAACTTTAAATCTAGTTTGTATTACTAAATCCTTTTTTCCTTTTTCCATTTGAACAGAGAATAATTACTCCTGGCTCAAAGAGATTTGATTGAAGTACCAGTCTTAACTTGCTAACCGGATTATGAGTGTTATTCTGGACTTTTTTCCTCCAATAAATATTAAATGAAAGAATCTTCTCAGCCTGGTCAAGTATTTCTTCTACGAAACAGTATCTTTCATCTCAGTGTTCACTCATGTAAACTCATTTCACTTTTTAATCTGATGTATGCATCTAATACTTTAGTACTGTTGGCTTTTTTCCCTCCCCTAATTTACCAGACCATTGAAAATAACCCAGCAAGTTCATAACCGCAAAACTAGGAATTGTAAAATAATATTATTTTTCTCAACCTACTGTATTTTCCCCAAATTTAAGTTATATATTTTTCATACATATTCATACCCATATAGGGCCCATTCTTCCTAACTATTCTTACATTACATCAAAGTACACTTTATGAAAATCTTTCCTTACATACCAATGTACAAACCAATCTCCTAGATATGAATGCATTAATAATTCTGAATAGCACTTGGATTATTTTAAAAGGGAAGAGCAGCTATATTTTTCATCAGAGAGCGTGTTTAAGTGTTTTACAATTAACTCTTCTGTAAGACAACTGACCATAGACAAGCAGTGTTTATACTTCAGTATGCTCTTTACTAGACTGAATTTTAGGATGTAAGCATCCACAGATTATTACTGTAACTCTTCAACGGAATGATGCAAAATACTTTGCATGAAGAAGTATTATGTAACTCTTCAACGGAATGATGCAAAATATTTGTCATGAAGAAGTATATATAAAATGCAGCAGGTAACACCCAGATAAAACCAAACAAGCATCCAACTAAGGTGGTTTAATGTAGAGGACACATGATATCTAGAAGGTACAAAAATAAAACTGAAGTTTTCTTATAAAAAATTATTTTAAATCTAAAAATTTAGATGAACCTAGAACTATGTGATATCTTACAAAAATAGCTCCTATTAAAACTTTGAACAGTGTGTGAGCACATAAAGATGTCTTTTTGTGTATTTTATCTTGTTACATTACTTTGCTTTAAAGCAACCTCACAACATAAAACTTTTAAGCCCACGGAACAATGGACCTGCCTCCTACATCCACGTAAAGAAAAAACCCACCAGATACCAGAAATGTTTGCAATTTCATGAGGGAGACCACCCCCTTCCCTCCCCAAACCACAGCGACATGCAGTTTCTTTCGGTCACCGCGTGTTTTCGCTGCATAGTAACACTATTTTCACTACAATTTATCGAACAAGTCCTTAAAGATGCTACCCTTGACGGTTTTCCTCACAAACCCCCCTCCTTTAACAGCAGAGCCGGTAAAGCCCCGGTATTACTTCCAGAGTAGCAGACCACCCGGTAGAGTCTGTCACCGCCTGCAACCGTTTGAAAAACACGTTGCC
>NW_008795127.1:591805-610745 GCF_000699145.1 Aptenodytes forsteri | reverse complement strand
CTCTCCACGGCCCGGCAGCCCGCCCCTCGCACGGGCAGCCGCAGCCCCCCCGCCCCGGCCTCCCCCGCCCCCCGCCCCTCGCACGGGCAGCCGCAGCCCCCCCGCCCCGGCCTCTCCTCCGGCAATTTTCAATTTTCGGAGCTGGGCGGGAGCCGGTGCTGAGTGACCTGATTACAGCTTAAACATCTGCTTTTAAAGCCGTTTCTCCCTCGCGTACAAAGGCGCTTCCGCTTATTTTTCTCCCCGACTCCTCGGCATCCTCTCGACTCAAAGTAGTAGCCGTAACTTTTCACACGCTGAGATGTTACCTATCGAGATGATCTATCTAGGACCGCTCTCTTTTTTATTCCTTTATCCTTTCCTTTTAAACTCAAAGGCGTTTCGCACACGAGGTGCGAAACACTCGGGGAAGTTAGGCTGAGGAGCAGCTTTGAACGTTTCGCTGGCTACCCGCTGCAGCACTTCGATTTTCCAAACTTAAATTTATCGGCCACATCTCCGACTCTGTAGTGAAAGAGGCGCGACTATGTTATCTTAAACGCTCCCAGGGAAAATCCCTGTATTCCTCTGACCCGAAATGACTGGAAGTACCTCCTAATCATAGGAACGTTACTGCAGAGGGTAGCGACGAGCACTGCTGGGGTGTGTCTACGGTCCGTCCGGCAGTTTCGTCTCACATGCGAGTGTTTTACCCCTGTGTTTTCCATTGCATTTGCACTTCGCTGGGCTCGACCTGAGGGGCGAGGTGCCCGGGTATTTAAACCGATTCGACGGTGCTGAGATCAGCATTTGAGAATCGCAGCAGATTCTGCGCGCACACACACACACACACAAATCGCCAGCACCACAAAGCACCGTTGTGCAGCAAGTGTAATAGAAAACCACAAGATTTTGAAGCGTTTGTAAGTGGACAGCCATTGTGTAATTCATAATATTGAGCATACAGAAAACAAAACAGGTATTTTATAACGGAAATAACTTGTTTTCATCCCTAGGAAAGATGTAATATTACTGAGTAACTACTTTCACGTACAGGTTTGGAAAAGTTCTTTTGAAGATACCAAAACTAAACCGAGGGGATGGAAATGAATAATCTGCACTGGCTTTGGGGGTGACTCTGAAGTGGTGGGATTTCATTTTAAAAGGCAGGAGTCAGAGAGACCTCTCCAGATAGAGTTCTGTGCAGGTAAGTGCCCAGACGATATAGGTAGAACTGGAATCGTCATGACCTTGTCTTTCAAATAAAATATCCTACAAAGGTTTTAGTCCTTGTAAGAAAGCACTCGAAGTGTGAAAATGTGAATCGCACAAAACTCTGTTACAAAACATACATAGCTAGACAAACATGAATAATCTTAACCCTGAACTTACGCCAAATGCTGTAACTGTTGCATTGTATACAAAATAGCATTTCTGCTAAACTAAAAGCAAATCTTGTAGAGTCAGGGCTTTACATATGGTTTACTTCTTTTTGGCTTACAGACCTCTAACACAAAATTAAAATTGCAAATGCAAACATAGAAAGTGGTATATTTTTGCACTACTACTCAGCCATTTGCATTACCTTAGCTAATTCCATCCATCTAGTACTAACTTGAACTTTTTACCGCCTCCAAATACAGTGAGTTAAGATGCTCCTCTATTATAAATAGAAAGATTGTATAATTTCTTCCTTGTGCAAAGCTCACCGGATAAACAACAAACGTCAACTACTTATTAATACACATTTGAAGTTCAGAGTAAGTTATTTTGGTGCTCTTAACTTGAACATAACTGAAGCAGCATTACCAGACTTACCGAAGTTTAATTAAATTTCAGCCTTCAGAGTTTAATTTGAGAAGTGTGCAGTCACACTTGTGTTAGAGCTTTGTAGGAAAGCGTCTTCCTAACGTCAACTATTAAATGTGACTAAACTCTCTAAAAATCACGGTCCAGTCTTCCTTACTCTGTTGGATTGCCAATAAGCTTCCTATTTTAGTAGAGAAAGAACAAAAGGATATGCCTTCTTTATCGACTTAGAGAGATTTTTTTTTTTTTTTTAACGTGACTATCAGTAAATCTTTTTGGACGGTAGGTGTTAGTGAAAGCAGAGAGCAGGACGTCCTCTGATGCAAGCAAGACATGCCGGCTCCTGCACCACTAACACCAAAAGATGAGACAAATTCAAGACATTGTCACGTTCTTTCCAAACTTCTTAAACTGCTCTTAATGGGTCCTTCCGTACTTCAACGGTAACTCGGGCTTCGCCAGGCTTATCAGCACTTTCTGCTCGCGGGACTCCACACTCTTCAGGATACTCGCGTGTCTGAAAAGAACAGATCTCAAAATCTCTGCGTTGTCAAAGGTCCTTCATCTACAGCTCATGGAGGAAGAAATTGTTTCTAACCACCCCTTTTCCTTCGGGGTAAGCGGCAAGATGCGCTTTAGTGCAGCTAGGTGGGGATTGCCTCTACGTAATGGAAATGACTAGCAACATCACCCTGCATCAGGATACTTCATAATCACAATCCTAATTAAAAAAATAAGTAAACGCTCCTTTCGACTCTTCCATCAATCTTGCTGGCTGATCCTAAGATAGCAGCAGCTATTCCCGTTTGTCCTCCACACGAGTAGCTCCACGGCTCCTGTTCCTGTGCCAGCCCCGGGAAGGGACCGAGTTAGCAGCTTGCTCGAGCGGTCGCTTTCGAAAACGCGGCGGAGTTGCCTCGCTTCCCTCCCCGGCTGCCCGTGCGGGGCGGCAGCCGGGCGGCGGCTGAGCCCGCGCAGCCCCCGCGCAGCCCCCGCCGCTCGCCGCGCCTCCCCTCCCGCTTTGGGGACGGGGAAACTTTGGGGAGAAGGAGCCGGGCTGCGCCGCTCCGCCGGGGAAACCCCAGTGCGCCAGGGATGCGCCGAATAAATAACTGAAGAGGTCTGGGGGACACACGTAGCTAAAGTAAAAGTTCTCAGGGGGAAACCCCAGTGCGCCAGGGATGCGCAGAATAAATAACTGAAGAGGTCTGGGGGACACACGTAGCTAAAATGTAAAAGTTCCGCGGAAATAGGCGCGCTGCCTCGCCAGTTTTTACACCAGTGTGCTCTGCTGCCAGAAGTAGATCGAGAAAGGCACTTTCCCCGAGTATTGAATTGTGGTAAAATTGTAAAACAAATATTCTAATCTGATCACTGAAAGCCATAAAATTAAATAGCTGTCTGCAGAGGGAAATATGTCTTAATTACCTTAATTAAAGCAAGATAGGGCCTTACACACATTCATTTTGAAGCCACTAAATGTACTGATTATCATACAAATCAACCTTTAAATGGGGGTCATGCTTTTCCACTACATTAGTTTGTGTTCCACCGCATAAAACAAAGCTATATGGGAAGCTGACCTCTGGTGAGAATGATGCACTTCAGCTGCACCCAACTGCTGACCCTCTTCATTGGGTTCTTAGGAAAGAACCTGAAGGAGTTTGTATATGGTTTGGAATACAAAAATGCCTTTCATCCGGTGTTTATACTGCATTAGGAACTACTGGCTGAGCTAAACTTACGGCCTTAAAATCAAGCACATGATCATTTTAATCACCTTGTATTCATAAGTAGGAGCCATCACAAAATGCTGTTATTGCCATCAGTGTGAATTAGTACACGAGGCCATGAAAAATTTAAGATTGCGTTTGCTGGTATAACACTTTCCAAGAAAACTGTAGCTGGGTGTAACTATCCATACTTTCCATTAACAGGAGGAATGCAGAATATTTATAGCGATTCAGAAGTCAATATACAGACCTTATATGCGCATGCAGAGGTTTATGTAATAAAGCCACATTTATTCAGAATTTATGATTTTTGCAAGAAGAAAGAGGCCTTGTTTTAAATAAGCTTCATACCCATAATAAACATTTTTTTCCTTTATAGCTTTCTGGCTGAAAGATGTATGAAACAAAAATCATTATATGAAATTCCACCGATTAACTGTTCAAATAAAGGAAATCTACAGAAAAGATTATTCAAAGACAAGACAAGCACATAGAATGAGAAAAAAAGAAACCAAATGTGCTTTTCTGTTGTCTGTTTCTTTCCTTTTTCCTTCTCCCTGCCACGTACTCCTCCTAGTAGAAGACATCACTAATAAATGCAGTCTGGGAAACATACCTCTCTAACTAAAAGATCTAATGAGGGACAATGATCTGCTATTTTACTTCGATAATTTGGATGTTAACTGCTCTATCTGATGTGCCTAAACAGATTCTATTAAAATATTACTCTTTTAAAAGATTTCTTAGACTGATGGTAGTAAAATACGTTGTATTCAAGATGTCTGCTTTCATTCCTGGAAGACAAGAGTTCAGGCAGTAGAGTGGTAACAATCTGTGTTTGTTCCTGTCTGCTCAGGAGAACTGTTTCTAATTGATCTGGCACGGAATTTAGTTGAAAATGTGTATGTTGCAACCTAAGCACAGTCCCTGTATGCTTTGTAAAGTGATCACCATATGGGCCTTATTTGAAACATTTGAAGGTTTTAGCCATTAACCTTGTTTAAATTGAGCTGTAAATTCAACTCTCTGAGCTGAAAAATATTTATAAGTGTGTGTGGATGTATGTCTATCTATATATGAATATATATGTGTATATATATGAATATAGATATACATCCAAAGACACACATATATGCAGTAAACACATCTACAGGCATGCATACACACTGACTATTGTTAGGTATCATGAACATGTGCCAATTATTTGCATATTATTACTAATTAAAAAGGTACTAAGTTACATTTTTAGAAAATCTATGGAGTGAAAACAAACGTGGATCTGAAGAGGAAGTTGCTGGTATTACAGAGACATTTTCAATAGATGCCATTTTAATATTTGAGGGTATTTTTATATTTTTTGTGGAGAAAATATGCTTAGGTTTATTTCCACATATCAGAATATTTTTTAACCACACTCCTGATGTCACGGAGATTTAATTAAGAAAGCCCAGATGAACTAACAGCAAAGCTGTCTGAAGTTCCTCCACAGAAATCTGTTAGGAGATAATAATTAATCGTGATTCTTTCAATCGTAGGGCCAATTATCAATTTTTAACCCTCTAAACTCTTAATAGTGATTTCTTGTTCTGAATGTAAAATGAATGGCTAGGCTTTGTTACAGGTAATAGTGCTAAGTTATGAATGTTGATGGCCTTCTTGTACAGCCTTAAATTACATTGAAAAAGATACAGTTTCTTTAATTAAAAAAGCTGCACTGAACTAATCCCTCTAGCTGAAAAAAGAAAAGTTTTAAGCAATCTCTTTCTGCTCTGGGAGAGAAAAGCAGACAATACCATAACAGATCAGAAACATAAGCTATAGTGTGCAGCCAGGAGCACAGCAGGGAACTGAATACTGCTCCGACTGTGTCATTTTTTAATCCCCCATCCCAGTTTCCCCTGTCTGACCTCATGCTGAGATGAAGTTATCACAGAAGACAGCTTTACTCTCACCAATGAATCCAACCCTGGATCTGTATTATCCTCAGCAGATCAAAACACCGCTTTCATCAAATAGCATTATCTGCATAAAAGGCATGCAATTGCCCGATAATTTCACCCAAACTATGCTATTCATTTAAAGGACAAGAAGAGAAATGTAATTCATTCCTTTTTTTCCCCCTGGAAAAGCTAACTTATACTTCACTCATGGGAACTTTTCTTTTTTTAACACAAGATCTCAAGAAGAGGTCCATTAAAAGTTTCCCCCTGGTTTACAATTAATTGTTAGAGTACCCCTGTGCCGCTTGAGTGACATAAGTGTAGTTATGCAGAAAACTGGCAGGGAGAATTCACAAAGCTTGCTGTAGCCGTGATACTGATTCCATTAGCCATGGTTCTGCTAACCCTAATAATCAAATCATATATGGCATAATTGTAGCAGCCTAAAAATAAATAGTAGCTGAAGATATTTACAGGAGAATTGGGTGATACGGTCTTTCTTACAAATATAAATTTTAAGTCTAATCGTTTTGCCCTAGCATAGAAAAGCTGCACCACAAGATCCCGAAATATCCTCACTAATGTATGTGTTGTTTATAACAAACACGCACATATACTTAAAAACTCACGCTGGTGCCTTGTCTTCCAGAAAGGAAAGCGCATGATGCTGTGGCTCATTGGTTTTATTGATATACACTACAAAGAGTACAGTCATGACGGAGGTGGGCAGACTGCTCCAAATGAGTGCCATTACAACAGCTATTGTATTTGGACTATTCCACGTACTCTGCAGAAAATTGTTAAACTATTCTTGATACTCTTCTGCTTGTAAAGGGCTTATGCATATCTCATGTTTCTTCCACAGAAAAATTATAAATAAAGGGGGTTTTTATTTTTTTGTTTCGTTTTGTTTTGTTAATGCTTGTATGAGAGAGTGAAGATTATTTTGTGTTGGAGTCTTGTGCTTTCTAGGTCATTGGTAAGAGGTGTTCTTGTTTTCTGAATGGCAGTATGGATATTCAGCACCAGAAGCAAGCGCTGATTTGTATCTGGCAGAGGGAACTCTCTTCTTCTAATAGTACAAAGGCCTTGGTATGTCATGGGGCTGAAAATGGTTAATGCTTGTATGAGAGAGTGAAGATTATTTTGTGTTGGAGTCTTGTGCTTTCTAGGTCATTGGTAAGAGGTGTTCTTGTTTTCTGAATGGCAGTATGGATATTCAGCACCAGAAGCAAGCGCTGATTTGTATCTGGCAGAGGGAACTCTCTTCTTCTAATAGTACAAAGGCCTTGGTATGTCATGGGGCTGAAAATGCTAAACTAAGTACAAAGGCCTTGGTATGTCATGGGGCTGCAAATACTAAACTAAGTACTTGTCCTGGCCTAAATATTGCCTACTCTATACAATACTCTGCCAGTTACTTTTCTTTAGGACCACTGGACAGGTACTGTTCTCTATTCAGAGGATAAAACTTTTTTTTCCCAGCATATCTTTGATACCTTTTAAAACAGGAGTTCTTTGAAGTGGCTCAGAGGTTTGGAATCACAGGAGTTGCCTCAGAAGAGCTGGATTAGTGAGCCTGACAGAGGTGCATCACACGTTTACCATGGGGCTACAACGTCTCTGTGTACATGCAGACACTATGGAACTTCATATTATAAAAAAAAAAAATCAGTTTAGTCCACAACTTTTTCGGGTCTTTCCAGCCTCAAGATAGAGCTCTTTTCCCCCCTGATTTCACAAAAGCTTTGGATGTTCCAATGCCCCTTTATAAAATTAAAATATGTAAATATATATATTCACTTTCCCTGTCAAGTGATA
This sequence comes from Aptenodytes forsteri, assembly GCF_000699145.1. Classification (NCBI taxonomy): domain Eukaryota; kingdom Metazoa; phylum Chordata; class Aves; order Sphenisciformes; family Spheniscidae; genus Aptenodytes; species Aptenodytes forsteri. The sequence continues at coordinate 603,463 of NW_008795127.1, read as the reverse complement.
TCTTATTTTTTAGTGGAAACACTTTCCTATCATACCTGATAGAGGATCCTGATGAAGGAACCCTGTATCTTAAAGCTTGTGCCCTTTTTCCAACTATATCAGCTAATCAGAGAAAATAACTTTTTTACAATCCTTGCTTCTCATATATTCTCAGAACATCTCACTTACAGCAATATAAATGGTGTATTATTATTGGGGAACAACGTATGTAAGTCCAGTTGGTTTTGGACCTGTGTTCCTAAACATTATTTCCTGTTTGAACCCTGTTTGTAGGGTTTATCATGTGTTTCCATGGCAATGGAACGTAACTTCTTAGTGAAAGATTTTTTTTGTTTGTTTGTTTGTTTTGTTGAAATGGGTTATACAGCTAGGCATTCAAACCAAGATTCTTGTGTGAAAGAAACAGCATGAGCTGAAAATGCTAATTTCCCATATTGGTATGGTACTATGCTATGTACGTTGGTATAATCATATGTGGAGCCCCACATGCTGTTAACGACTTAGGAGTCCTCTTTCTGTTTATGAAAAGCAGAGCAATCTGATGATGGAGGAACCCAGGAAGAAGGGTGCTAGTTGGGAAGCAAGCTGTATGCTCCCCTTCCTCCAGACTTCAGGGGTACTTCTTACCTACTATTTTGTGGAGCAATGACATAGATAAAGGGTAGGTCAGCTCTACAACCATGCCACTGTCCAGGTATCAGATACGAAGACGAAACAGTATGGTAACTCTGGTAGTCTACTAAGTAGAAGTCTTTTTTTTAGTCCTTCCATCTGGTGCCAGACTGGTCACACTATGGCAACTATAATCAAGAGTTCTGTTAATATGCAAGCACGTTAACTGTATCGTAACCTATCAGCATTACCTTTAAAAAGTTACAAATAATATAATGCAGAAAGCCAATCCTCTCTAGAGAGATTTCCATTTAGGAAGACCAAGGAAGTGACACAGAAAAACAAGCATTCATATATACTGACAGTGCAATCGGAAACTTTACCACCGATGCTAATACTGGGGCCCTTGTATCAACTTTGCTAGGCCAGAATTCATTTTTTTAACTTAACGTTTATGCTATTTCAGGATATACAAATTATCCTCATTCTGGATTTCCAAATCTTTTCTGTTCAAATGTATTTATTTTTCTGGCTTGAGAAAAGTTCACAACACATTAAAAATACTGACTTTTTTTTTTTTAATGGAAATGAATTGAATATATAGAGCTCTTAAATCACTAGAAACTATTTATGGAAAACTCCAAATGTCTTCAGTGAAAATTATACACAAAAAGAATTGTCTACCAGATAATCCTGCCCTCAAATAGAAGTTCTGAACAGAATTGATTTCAGTCACTTAGAGTGACCTAAATTTAGATTCTATGATATTCATCTCGTATTCAGAACAATGTATGCGCATGCAGAAACATAGCAGCTTGAGTGGGACTCTCTACTCTTTTATACATCTCACCTGAGCATTGGAGAACCACCAACTGTGGAGACAGTTTTGGCGCTGATATAAATTTGGACTGCCATAGTCCCTTCCATCATACGCTTTCAACCTTCTGTTTGTGTCTTCTTTCAGTTGTCTATTAAATACTGCGTATATTAGTTAAGGTGATGTTGAAACACCCATAGCTTCTGGATGCATGAGTTCTTTCTTTTTTTTCAGGAATTTAAATATAGATAAAGGAAATAGAATGGAGGATGAAAACCAAAATAAAATCACTTTTGCTTTCATTATCTTCATTTTTTTAATTCTCAGCTACTACCATATCAGTGCAACATTCGCGTTGCTGATTTCATGGCAGTGTAATTGCACGCAGCATATCTGATTCTGCATTACTTCTCCTGAATTACATTGGATCAAGACTAGATCTGAAATAGTGTATTCATCAAAGCTTTCAATAGAAGATGAATAATGGCAGGATTTTTTAAAAGCCAAAATTGTCATCAGACCACTGAATACTTATGATGTGTTGATGATATCATAGCAAGTCCCTGGATTCAGAAAAAAGGGTGGAATCTTAGAAAACCTGAGTCCCAGTTCAGCACTAATGCCAGCTCTAACACTTGCTGACTCAGAGAAAAGCCATCCCGCTATTTTGGGAACAGGACTTGCAATAAGGCAAAATGGAAAAGGAAATAGTTCTAACCAGCTTCATTTTACAACATAAATCTTTTTGGAAGCTTTCTAAAGCACACAGCTATAGTTCCTCTTTCTGAAACATTCGGTATTAGAAGAAAACTAGTGAAACCCTTTGTATATGCATACTGTAAAAGTACAGCTTTATGATTAGTGTAAAAACAGAAAAGAGATGGAAAACCATAAAGAAGCAGCCACAGAAATCTATAGCTCATGTGCTGACAAAACTAGAGCTCTGCATTTGTATTTTTACATTATAAAATAAATAGTTCTCAAAATAATCTCAGAACAATAAACTTGTAGTGTCTGTCAGAAGGAATTCTATCATAGAAAGTAAAAGAATAGCTAAAGAAATCTATCGATTCAGTTTTATGTGGCTTATAACCTTTCCAAGTGTTCCTGCAACGGTTGTATTTGTGCAGCCTACCACTTTGGCCATTTCAGACGCCGTGGCAATAGCACTTTCTTCCTCTGGCAGCCTCTTCTCTACTGCCGAACTTAAGCTACTTGTCTTCATTTTAAGGATTCTCCCATTGCCCTTTCCCATCCTGCCAGTCATCGCTTTCTTACTGTCAAGAGCTCAACACCCATGTCAGCCTGGCATATGATGCCAGTTGCTGTTGCCAACTCTTAAAGTTTGAAATGCGTCTCTCCGCTTTTTTTTCCACAATTCCTCTCACACTTGGAAGAAGTTCTTTATAAAACCCACAAAGCTAGCTATCTCACTTGTTTTCTAACTGCTTCTCAGAGGTTTTCTTTCCAGTAATACCTTCGAAAAGCTTGGACAGTATTTGCGATTGTGCTGGTCAGCACAATCTCCCATTACACATACTGCCCGTGCTGCCACGTGCCGCCATTAGCTGCATTGCCTTGTTGCTTTTATGTTTAGATAGCAAGTTCTCTGGAAGCAGGAAAAGTCTTTTCCATTTATGCTACGTCTAATGCAGCGTGCCTGAGAGCTCTCGCAGTCTGAGTGCTTGTCGAAGCCACGGCAATACAAATAAGTAACAATATTGGCAATAATCAAATTCACGCACCACTTCCTTTGGTAATTTGATAATAGGTTCCATGTCTATGCTAATAATATTCCTCATTTTTCCGTGTTTTCTGCATGTGTAAGTACTACTTTGGCTTAAAAAGGTGCATCTGTGTGTGTTAATCCTCATGTAAATACCAGACTATTTTAACACGTATATACAAATAAGTAACAATATTGGCAATAATCAAATTCACGCACCACTTCCTTTGGTAATTTGATAATAGGTTCCATGTCTATGCTAATAATATTCCTCATTTTTCCGTGTTTTCTGCATGTGTAAGTACTACTTTGGCTTAAAAAGGTGCATCTGTGTGTGTTAATCCTCATGTAAATACCAAACTATTTTAACACGTATACGTATTATTACACATTAAAATGAGAAGTGGTATGCAAAGAGCAATGAGGTTGCTATATCAACCAATCAAAAATCAGCCAATGCCATCAATAATCAAGGCTGCCCATGTAACTAATTCAGTATCCTGCTTTTAGATATAAGGATATTCTCTTTAATGATCAAATACTTAGTTTCTTTTGAGGTCAGTCTTATTTAGAGGAAAGGTAGTTGGTCACTATGCATTTTTATCTCCTACAATCAATAGATTTTGCCTGATCTTTCTTACTGCATGCCACTAGAATGCACTGAATAAAAACATCATCAGTTCTGTCGTAGGCAGTTCTGTGGTACTGAGGGCATGACTTCTTAGTATTTTACACTGGAAATAAACCTATTGGGGCCTAGAATTAAAGCTCTAGAATTGTCTGACTAGTCTAGAAATTTTGGGTGCCTAATCTGGAATACACAAGGAGGCCAAAGACAGAGAGCATTGCACCATGTAGCATTGTAGAAGTTTCTAGAGAATACCTAACCCAGAAGTAGAGCCAACTGTGGACATTTGGGCGTGAGAGACTTGCCCAGAATCACATAAAAATTTCTGTGGCAGAGGCAAACTGATTGCTCGGTTCTTCAGGTGATGTGTAATGTTCCCTAACCATGAAATCACCTTTTGCCTTGCAATCCATCCCAAACACGTATTCATATTTTTCAACTAAAGAAGAACGGGTTCTAAGGAAAGCCCATTCAGTACAAACTGGTGATTCATTTCTATAGGAGGGCCACTCTGTGCACAAAGCAATCATTTAATTAAACACCATGAAACCCCACCACAGAAATAATATTTCACATGCACCCCTTCTTCCTTACTTGTAGAATATAGTTTTGCAAATTTTAATATTAATTTACTTTCTTCTTATAGCTTCTGAGCAAAACCCCAGGAAAATGAAAAATGTATTCTATGGATAAACATTAGCTTTCACAGTAAGTACTCAGAAATTTTACCCTTTGGTCGACAAATCTTTATCAACTAATAAATTTGTATGATTGGTAGCTAGTTTCTCTGTGGGCTAAGTGAAGGGAAAATCTCCCTTTCAATATTAATTTACTTTCTTCTTATAGCTTCTGAGCAAAACCCCAGGAAAATGAAAAATGTATTCTATGGATAAACATTAGCTTTCACAGTAAGTACTCAGAAATTTTACCCTTTGGTCGACAAATCTTTATCAACTAATAAATTTGTATGATTGGTAGCTAGTTTCTCTGTGGGCTAAGTGAAGGGAAAATCTCCCTTTCTATTCAGTTTCAGGTATGTTTCTTTTAAAATCTCCCTTTCTATTCAGTTTCAGGTATCAGTTTCTTTTAAATGAAAAAGATTAAATATTGGATTTTTTTTTCTAAGCCAACATTTTGAAAATGAAATGCTTAACTCTTGAATATGTTAGAATAATAATAAAATAAATAATATCAAATTTCAGTTTGAAATACCTTTTTTAGGAAAAGAAACAACAACTTGAAAGCAAAATGCTAAACAAAGTTAAATAACTGGAAATGAAGGAAGACTTTTCATTTTTGACTTGAAAAAAAAAGTTTGCATTAGCAAACTGATTCCCACTCTCTTTCCCCGGTCGCTTTAAACCTCTCCTTTATTCTGTTTCAGTTCTACTTGAAACAGTCCTCTCCTCCTCTTTATTTTTTCTGTTTGGACATCAGACTAAATCAGCGATCACTCAGCCAGCTTCCCTGGGGGCATTCACTAGCTCTCCCCTCCAGTTCACACACGTCACACCCAAATCCACCTTCCTTAAGCTCCGGACTTTTTTCCACAACTTTGTCCGCCTCGCATTCCTCTCAATGCTCTCTCATACTTGCAATACTTCCTCTTCAGTTTTACACTTTTTGACCACAGGAGATGTGTGGGCATCGACTCACTAAAATATGACTGTGCTGGGACTAGCAGATAGACTACAGTGGGAAAAGAAAAATCTTTTTATTTTAAATTCCATTGCTCATCATCAAGTGCCCTTTCAGAAACCAGACAGAATGGCTGGAAATTCCTGCAATTTTTAAGTAGGAAATATTTAGTTCAGACAGTATCTTCAGAAACCTCACCTTCCAAAGAGGACATTTCCTTCCCAGCGGGGGACATTATCCTGAACTTCGCTCCACTGTACCTCTTCACTGCTACTAGTTGTCAGGCGATAAGGTTTGCATTAAAAGACGTTTCTACACCGTACCAGTATCACTGAAGTGATTTAGCTTAATCTTGGCTCGTCAAGTAGCCCTTGTGGCATAATTCTAGCCCATTTAATTCAGAATAACCAGAAAATGAGGGGAAGATTTTTCTAGGACCATTTTAACCTCCACTTAACTACACAGAAGTGACTTAAAATCCTTCTCTTCTGCACTTACCCTGAATGTTGCAAAAACGGAGGAGCTGGTCTAGTAGCTTTCATTTATGAAGTTAAATCTCAATGAAAGGAAAAGAAACAGTCTTAGGGAAAGAGTAAAATTTTTTGAATATTGTATTCAAAAATAGTTGGTTTTAAACCTTCTTTTTAGGCTATTTTCTCATTCAGCTGTGCCGAGCATTTAGTACCGAGCTGATAGATGTGAGACTGCTTAGTTTGCCCACTATAATCTCAGACTTTTTCTAGAAGACACTTTTTAATTTAGTTCACCAAATGATAAAACAAATTACTCTTTTGAAGCCCTGCTATAATTGTGGAATTACGAACTCACTACTTTGATATAAACTTTCAGGAGATTATATTGTATGTTCAGATGCTGGCAGGTGCAATACTCCCAGCCCTGTTTCTACACCTGCTAAAAATTAGAAAATAGAATACATTTTCTGTCCCATTGAGACAGTGTCTGGAGGAAGACCTGAATGAACAAGAGGAAAAATAGCAACAGTGCTTACAAGCTTGTAAACCCATAATGAATGTATCTAACCAATCGTTCAAAATGCTAGCAGTTGATTGTAGAAAATATGTATCATTGACCTCCTTCTATCTCCTATTACTTTTTATTCTGATCCTCCTGCCTTGTTTGCGTCAAATCTAGGAAATGGTTTCAAATGGCCAGATTGTTGCTTTGCTATTGCCGTTACAGCCCCGTGCTTGCAAAGGAAGAGAAATGGGAGGTTTGCAGTTTCATTACGGGGCTTCCTTTGATTAGCTGTGGTAACTTGTGATGCCGAGCACTTGTCATACCAATCTATGCACAAGTAATTGACGAGATTAGAGGAAGCGTTCCTTGTCATAACAACATGCTGGCTAATTTTCACACTATATTGAAGGCTATTAAAATTCTGCCTCCCCCCTCTTATGGCTGAATTTCCACATTATATGTGGTATAGCTTAGAGTAAAACAAATAGGTATCAGGATAAAAAGCAAGGACCTGAATACTATTTAATATTTGTTACCAAAAAAATGCTCCCTAAACAGAAAAAAAAGACATTTAGAATAAATTGAAAAAACACCAAACAACTAAACAAACAGCTTAAGAATAATATGAGTTAGTTGAGAATTTCAAACACTTATTTTAGAATACAATAGCATGGCTTTACTGATTTAACTTTGTACTAGTTACTAATATGGACCCCATTTTCTAGCAGCAGCTTTTAAAAATTATTTAATAAAACTCTATCAAAAAGTTAAGCAGTGGAAAGAACCAGTTTTTTAATTTCCCTTGCAAAAGCTCCATTAAATGTTTTTCCTACTTCAAAAATTTTTTGCTAAGTTGATGGGAAGGAATTAGTCACCTTTCTTTGTCGCTGTTGTATAGAAATGTCATTTACAGCTGGATGCCTTTCCATCAATGCATTAATAACTCCCGTTTGTGTATTTTTATAGTATATATTACCATCTTATAATGAAATGTTAAATATTTTACTTGTATTTGTATTTTACTTTGATTTGTACTGAGTACTAAGCATTTGCAGTATTTCTATTTACTAGAATATTTTATTAAAATGAATATTTAAAATCACCCATTGCTCAAAAAGAGTACTGCTATTTTTTATAATAATTGTCTTCCTTTCAGTACTGTGACCAACGTTTAGTCTGTTGTGGTATAATATCATGGACAGTGTAGGACTTTACACCACCTTTTATTTTGTAAATTAAGGACAGGTTACAGTCCACTTTTTTTGGAAGGCATCTCCATTCTGACTGTACCATCAATTAGTGAACTTCTCCCTTGCAGAATAACCACTTTGATAGTATCTTGTCAACAACTGCTTTTATTGCTTTCTTTTCTCCAGTACATTCTGCCACATCTATTCTTACCTGAATCCCTCGTATTCTACCTACGGCCCAGTAACACAACAGAAAAGAAAAAGAAGATATGGACAAGGAAGTCTCACTGGATCACTTCTTTTGACATGTGTGAATTTTTTAAAATCTGAAATTAGCTGTTAACTGGAATTATGCTGTTTTACTTCAAGCTACACCCAACATTGGACGCTTGCTTCTGTGCTCTCTCATAGCTAAAATATAGAGAGAGCGTGCCTCCTTGGCTCCTCTTACTGACAATGCATAGTTACGATCACCCCTCAGGCAGGCTTTCAGCACTTAGAAGCTTAAAAGGCTACAAACCATACAAACATATATCGCAAATGCCTCCCTTTGGTATTAATAATGCTCAAGATTTACTTAGAATTTTCCCCCTCTGATTATTCAATGTACTTGTCATTATATATGATATTTGTTTATTTTTTTAATTTCTCACAACTTGGGTAATGAAATAAAGTGTTGCCCTGGTATATTCTTTCTAGCACAACATTAAGATTTCATCAATAAAATATGTGATTAAGAACAACTGGTTTTACTGGTCCAAAAAAAATTATGGGGATATTTTTGTCGATTTTGCCTTACACTTGCATTTTGTGTGAAATACACTCCTAATAATACTATCAACATACATTTGGCCTAACATAGACTTATTTTTTAAAACCTTGCACAAAATCAATTTCCACATTAAAAATGATGAAATTTATTTTAAGATTTTCATTAGACGGTAGGTGCTTATATTTTGTACAAATTTGCCATTTCTTCTCACTGTCAGCATCTGCTGCCCATACTGGTATTTCCCACGGAGAAGACCAATTAATGTCCACTATCGTTTCAGTTACCATATTGTATGGCTACTTAATCACGTTCCAGCCCAGAGATTCTACGTAATTTCTCCTCACCCTCCCCTTCCATGGTAGTTAACTCTGATGAAATTCTCATTTGGTACTGAAAATTAAAAAGAGGACTTAAGAAATAGTAGCCTAAATCCATGTATACTTTCTTCTCCAGTACTCTCACTTATAGCATAGGTTCTTGTACAACACTCATCACTACATTATCTTATCCAATTCTGGGTCAATCTGCTGCCAGGTTTTTATTTTATTTTATTTTAAAAGATTATAAATTTAGTTGACCAAATCCAATCACAAATTCATCAAAGTATTATTCCTGAAGGCAAAAGTCTATGTAATATTATAGATGTGTTTTTGAAGATGTGCTTGTATTTCATAGGACGAGCGGAGGGAATATTTTAAAGTCAGGTGCCCCAAAATCAAGAGATACTGTTAATTCACATCTATGATTTAAAGGGAAATCCCATCAGCTGACTTCAAAAGTCAAAAGACTTTGCAGTAACAAAGGTGGGTGTTTGGGTAATTATGGTCCATAAGTTACAGAGATTCTAGAGACTCATAGCAAAGTAAGGATACATGACGTGCCATCTGAGTGCTATGAAAAAAATGCATTGGCTTCCTGTTGTTAAAACTGATAACAAGCCTTTCCTTTGATATTACTTGTAAAATATTCTCCAGGGAAGTTCCACAGATAATATATTTTAACAATTCAATCATGGAAGCCATGAAGACATGTTTTTTGAAACGTCCATATCCAGATAAAACCTTTACATCGTTTTTTCTAGGCAAGTGGTCCTGTATACTGCTGTTACAGGCTGGGCTTTGATCAGTTGCTGACCACGAGATACTAAACATTATTGCGGTTCCAGATTAATTAACCTGGAACCACTTCCCAACTCTTAGAAGCTGACAGGCAACTAAAATGACCAGTGCCATTTGTGTTAAAAACCTACTTTTTAGATGTAAGAGATTTATAATATTTTATCTATTAAGGAAAACTATAGGTCATATCTTAGAAACAAATTATTTCTCCATAAGCTAATTCATCCATCATATCCACTTTTTGAAAGATTCAGATTTGTAATTTACAAGTTCTGAAATTATACTTCAGTTATATTTTTCCCAGTGCTTGTACCTTAATTTGAAAGTGGCCTGGTGACAGATACTGAGAACCAAATTTCTCGGTCAGGAAACCCCTCAGTAGGATTAGGAAGAGAGATGGCGGTTTTGTACAGAAAGCTTGGGATCGTTGTGTCTCAGAAGAACGGATTGGTCTCCTATGCTGGCAGAGCTAAGGGATTCTCTGCATATCCTGACTTCCAAAAGTTCATTGTCATTATCACAAAAAATATTTTCATACTGAAGTTGGAATTTTTCTTACTTAACTTCCACTCAAGGAATGAAAAGAAATGAGCAATACATCCCAGCACCACTTAAGAAGGGATGAGCTACTTTCTGTGATTGCTGCCTTTGTAATGGCTATAGAAGTTGTTCACACGACTAGATTAAAGCAGATATGTAACTAGTAGATATATGTAACATAGGACATGAAGTTTGAGACACCCCCCCTAAATAACTGGCCTGACATAATACAGCAAATCTGTGACAGAGCCAGAAACTGGACTCGCTGCTCCCTACCAACCACATTTTAACTGCACAACCTAGTATTCAAAAGGCAAAATTAAAATCTCTTAATTTTAAGACAAGTGGTGACTGCACATTGTGGAGGAAGTATAAAATCAAAGATGGTCATAGTTCATTATCACCTGAAACCTCTGCGATTAGAACTCATTAATATATTCCATGTATATTTATGGAGTTACTCTTAGTTATTTTTATAATCTACAACCTTCAAAAAACCCCACTAAGCTATGAATTTTTTTGAGGATAATGAATTAATGTTTTGCACTCAAACCTACAAGAATATATTACTAACTTGGGGCCAGTAGACTAATTTTTACCAAATTCTACTGTTAATTTTCAGGGCGGATCAGCTGAGCAATTTTTGGAGGTCTGCTCAGCAGAGGGTAGAATACAAAGCTCAGTTCTGCTGGCTCAGCAAGGAAGATGCTTCTGGCGCTTGTTTTAGGGATGTGGCAGCACCCTGCAGATCCTCCTAGGATGATGTCCCACAGGAATGTGCAAGATTTCAGAAGTCTGGGACTTTGACTCATTCAAAGCAATATTTATATGAAGTCTGGATTTGAAATGAAATTCTGTGAATGAAATAGCCCTGTATTAACAGCATGTATTATAGACAACCAAACAGAATATCAGACATCAGTATAAAGCAGTTCTTGAAGTTGCAAGTGACTTAAAAAACCTGGTTAACAAATAACCAAAAAAGAATATAAATTATTGTTGTTGGGTTTGGGTTTTTTTTTCTTTTCTACCAGTTTGCTTATTCTTTAAGTTTTGCTTCATAATATAAGTATAAAAAAGTAAAATGAATGGATTAATAATGTGGCTCTCTGCAGAATAATGTATATATGAACAAATACATTATGTAATACTGCTGCACTAAAATCAATTTAACTTGCAAGTCCGTGGGAATACACAAAAAGTGATCTTGCCGATTTCCCAGAGATTTAGCAGGCAATGTGCTGCAGTAAGATGTCCTGTTATGCAAATTTTATTGTTTTACAAAATATCCTAGAAGATTTTTTTTGCAAGTAAGAAGTATTATGAACAATTCAAACTAAACTACATTTGTCAAATAAACAAACTACATTTGTCAAATAAAAAACCCCTACATTTTGTGATACACTATTCTTGCATTGCGTTTGCTTGCATATCCACTAATTCGCAAACTCAATGATTTGTGATTGCTCTTCCAGTTATTAGTGAGAAATAGTGAAGTTGAATGGCATAATTATTTACACCTCTGCCACTTCTCATGTCATACTTACTGCTTTAGACAGAGCTAAATTTTGTTTCTTTATGGTTGGATTTATAGTAAGCTATCTACCTCCCTCATCAAAGGATGTATATATAAATAAAT
>NW_008795127.1:547761-591723 GCF_000699145.1 Aptenodytes forsteri | reverse complement strand
TTCCCCCAATATAACAAAAAAGGTCTTGGAATGTAGGTCAAACCAAGGAGTTTAACGCTAATTTTTTTTTCATTATTTAGGGGGGAAAAAACATGTTAATATTATTATTATTGTATTTTTTAGAGTGGACTTTTCTTTATGTTTTATTTAAAGTGTTAATGGAGTGTATCTGCAATTCAGATAATTTAACTTTAAATCACTGAAATCACTGTTCTCCAGAATAATGCACTGAGCACTGTAATATGCAGGCAAGTCCTCTTAAAGAACATGCATCAATTCTCTTCCCTTCTGAAGCACACTGCAAATGCCCTCTAACAGGGCACAGCAGCATTACATAAATCATCTTATATGAAAAATTAACATGACATCAAATATTTATAAATATTTATGTGTATGTTAATATAACCAAAGCTGTAACAAACAATCATAACCTTGCCAAGTTTCTTAGGACAGGCGCCGCTGATAATGATATCCATTATCTCTGGAGGAACACGCAATTATGAAAGTATACATGGGATGCTATATTGTTATCTGCTTTTAAGTTCATCCATTAAACACTCCACCTCACATTGGATGTTAACCCTCCTCTTAGCTCTTTGTCAGGTACTATTATTCTGTGTATTTACACATCCATGTGAATGAAAAACGAACAACTGTTAAATGTATACAATTTCCCTACTTCAGTAACACGTATTTAATTTCATATCATACATTCCTTTGCTCTATGGCAATTATACCTTATAATGTCGGATATTTACCTAGCTACCTATCTGTCTATCTATCTAGCCCTCTATCCTGTACACAGCATAGCTCACATAGGAATTTGTGAACTCCTTTGGTTTGTCTTTTACGTGTGCTGCGTTTATGCTATTATGATTAAAGCTGTGTCAGTATTTACAGTAGTAACTTTAACTTTTGTGGCTTAATAATTATTCTATAAAAATTAATTTCACACTTAAACATAAAATACAGTAGAATGCATTTCATTGTGATCAAATTTGATCGGTTGCTATGAATTTCAAGCACTTTTTGTTATCATCACTTATCTAACATCGTAGCGATGGGGAAGAAAATGTTGAGCCAACACCACAAAAGTAACCATGTTTCTCAGACAGACATGACTAGAGGTTTTACAACTATGCTTAGCACATGTGCCAAAGAGATTATGTCCCAGGAAACTTCCTTAAAGGTTTAAGATACACACCCAAGGCTAAGTGATGCTGATTACCATTTCCAATGAAGTCTTCACTCGAGCTGAACAATGAGTTCTGCCTCTTTTGTAATACTTAGATTCAAATATGTATGAAGACTTCTTCCCGTTACTTATTTTTCAAAAAAGATCATCATAAATACAGATTCAGCAAAAACAGTCATTGAAATACTGTACACTGTCAACATCCTTTATCATTCAAGACAAATAAAATAAAGATTAGCAGCTTCACGTAATAACATTCTCTTCCTTATGATTATTACCAGTACTATTATTAGGTATGAATATAGTGAAGCCCATTTCAGAAGTTGTTTGAGAAAATAAGCTTTAAAAACCAGGCTTAGCAGTGAAAATATTACTATCTTTATTTCACTGAGGAGCCAACCAAAATACAAAAGCAGGTAAAAGACTTGCCCAAAAAAAAAAAAAAAAAAAAAAAGCATATAGCTCAGCCAGGTAGTACCTAGAAGAATGGGCTGAAGTGAAACCACCTTCCAGTGCTGCTCTGTCACACAAACCCCACGTCCTTACAGTCTGGTTACTTTTAAAGGCGCAACTAAGAAACTCATATAACTTGCTCATGATAGTTAAATATCAGTTTAATGATTCTGCTTAGTTTTAAAATTAATGATATTTTTAAAATCTGGAAATACTAGGATTTAGGTGATTCACCCAGAAGAGCTAGCAACTCATAATGCAGGAAATGAAAGCTGCTTGCTTTTTTAAAACTATCTAGGTTTGGATGAGTCGCTTAAGATGTGTTCTCAGTATTGCATTGATTACTCTGATATTCCAAAAGTATGAAGAACTTTTTTGGGGGGTGGGGGGAGGGGGGAAGCAAAATAAAACAAAAATTCACAGATTTTAAAGAACTCCTGGCCTGACTAATTTTGCCACTTCAAATAAGAACGTAGGCTGTTTTAATGCTTGTATTCCATACCCTTTTTTATTTGATTGCCCACTGTAAAATAGGGAAACCAATACTTTCTATTACATGTGAAACAAGACAAAACCAAAAACTGAGCCTGAATTTAGAAAGCAAAAAAAATTTACAAAGGACACACCTTTTTCAGGGGATTTTCACCTTTAAATTTGTCTACCAAGTCCTAAATGACAGAGTATTAAAATCCTAAACCAATGTTGAGAGATTTAGATAAGTTTCTCTCTCTCTCTCTGCCCCCCACTTCCTCCTTTATTTATTTATTTTTTAAAGGCATGGAGGAAGGACTTGTATTACAAGTTTCAGGATTTAAAGAATTTGATTCAGTTACAGATGATATCCCATAACCTGGACAATTTAGGATTTCCCACCCCCCCACACCCCCTGAGTTTTTATTGATAAATGGGATTGCTATCACTTTTGCCAATCTAAAAGATCACTTACTTCATGTTTATAGGGATACTTTGTAATTCATCCCATTTCAAGTCTTTAGTAACCACTGAAGTTGACTGTATGTGTAATGACTCTCCATAAATAAATGGAGAGTCAAAACTCTTTGGTGATATGCTTAGAAGAACGTCTAATCCCCACAGTTAAACAGGAGAGCATGGATTTAGTAGCTCCCACATGTTTTTGTAGCTTTGTGAAAGGGCTATAATCTAGTTGAAGTGATTTGGTATTTGCTCTGTATCATTATACAATAAGAAAAATTCTGTGATATTCTTTCTTTTAATCAAGCCTCTTTTAATGTCACAGTCCTCCATATTAATTTCCAAGTGAAGAAATACCATATTACTGTACTCTAGATACATGTTCATTAATGCAGACATTTAATTTTTTACATACAGAAACCCTACTCATACCCCAATAAGTGTTTTGGTCTTATATATTCTTGTATTAGTATTAATCATGTGGAAATATAAATGCTTTCATTAATTTTACCAATCAACTTAAAAGTTCTTACATAAAAAGACTGATCGGAAAAGAGGTTAGATTAAAAATGGCAAATTTACTTTTTAAAAAGTTTTCATCCCTTTTTTACTGATGCAAAGATGACTTTTAATTTCTGATTAACATACAACTCTCTCTGGACAAAACTGCGATATTTTAAAAGTATATCTTGTACATCACTCGTACATTTTTTTAAAAGAAAAGCTACAAAAGTGACAGTTAAAGATACACATATTTTCTGATTCCTCTGCAATGTCTTTTCCTTGTAGTATTGAAAAGACTGAAGCAATTCTTAGACAAGTAAGCACCATGACAAAAATACTGGAAGTTCCTACTGAACTAAAAAGGCCCCTATTAGACTTCACAGATCCTTCAGAAAATGCCACTGAAAGTATAGGCTTAAAAAAGAGAATAATTCTGGAAGTACATACCCTTTTCAAATGTGGCCATTGTGGTACCTGCATGATTTAATTTAGGTATGACAAGAAAACAAATTACTTGAGGCATGAGGAGAAATACAGATTTTACTTAAATGAGTGGAGAAACAGCTGGTCTTGTGCCATGGTGGACTGTATTAAAAAACCAGCTGAAACTGGGTTCGGGAATGAATAAAGGATCTACGGCTGATGGAAACCGAGCATGTTACCAAGGTGACATACCTCATCTTGGTGGGACAGCTGTACTATTATTGAAACATCCTAATTCAAATAACCTATGGTGCGCTATTGCTCAAAAGACAACTTGCTTTCTCTGCTTGAAAGACACTAAATTGCTGTAATTGCTAACAGAAATAATGCAAGGAGCAGAAAAGGCTGTGTGTTTTGCAGAATAAGGAATTAGGATAGGGACGAGAAAAAAAAGTTACAAAACCTAATAACATTTTTGATGTTTTACTCTTAATGAAGATTACAAACTAGTCAGATAACATTGTACTTCTATATAATTACATTGCTAATTGTAAAATAATGCTTATGAAGTCCTTAATGCCAAGGAATCGGCTTCAAGAGGGAGAGTGTTTTCAGAGTGGCACAAAGGTGTTAGTAATATGGATTACCCAAAGAAAGCGAGATCAGCAGTTGTTATCTGGAAGGCAGAGGCTTTCTTCAGGCGGAGCTGGGAGGCTGGACATAGGCAGTGGGAGATTTCTGTTCCAAATAAGAGAGCCAAGGGCTCTATTGCAGCTGATTAACATGTATGATAGCAATCACCACTTGCTTGTTTATAATTGTATTTTTAAATTTTAGCTGTTGCATTCCATTAGCACAAGAACATTAGTAAGCATAAATACATGGTGAAGTAGGGGCTCTAGCTTTGTATACCCAAGGAAATAACAATGAGACAAATGATATGAGATCAGACTTCATGTATGTTCCCTCCTTGACTATTTCCAGTTTCCCTCCTTTTATCTCTTTGTCAGTATTTACTTAAAATGTTTCAGGCCTCAAACTTACTAAGGTAATATCTAATACTATCACTCAGAACATGGTGATGTTTGGGGTAAGTATACATTGCAAGGCATTTTGTGAACGATGACCTTTCTCAAGGCATCCAGAATGGATCTTTGCACTCACGTTCCTGCCATATGACTCACAAAATACTATCTAGATGTGATCGACTGATTTGCTGATTATTTTTTTGTTGGTCATAAAAGTGAGAAGATTGCAGATAGAAGGAACAGTCCAGAGAGAAATATTGAGAAGTTCTTTTGATGTTGTGTTTCTGAAGTCAACATGGTTTTACTTTGAAATGCCTTAAAATTAACAAAGTGAGTTTTTTGTGTTTTGAGCTATATATTTACCTCTAGAGCATGCCTAAGTTTTTTGGCAGATTGAAATGGAATGAAAAGGGATACAGAATACACAAATTTATCCAAGTCTCACTTTATCAATGTTAATGACATTTCACTTCTTTCCTTTAGATCTGAATTTGTCTTTTGTAATTTAGATCCGTTTTAGCCCTTTAAAAATGTAAAAAAAAAAAAAAAAATATATTTTCAGTTGAAAAATATTTACAGTCAGCTCTTGCTGACTCAACCCAGGGGAGGGCATTGCCCTTCCTCCTATAGTAAAGATGGTGCTTCAGGAACAGTCAAGTATCCTGGTGAGACAATGAGTTTCCAAACGGCAGTCTGAATCAGCCAGCCAAAGCAGCTAGCTAGAGTCCAGATACTAAAGTAAACAGAAATATTGGCAAAAAAAAGGAGAGGAAGCTAGATTGGATCTAAAAAGCAGCATTAATAATGCATAAGAGGGAAAATACACACAGGGAAATTTCTTCAGAGCCCAGCTATATTGCCTAGTGACGGATTCATAGTTACAAATATGGCAGAATTTCCCCCCTGCCCCAGAAGGTCACAGTTTAAGTTTTCGTTGCAATCTGGAGTAGGACTATGTCCATATTTCCCCACATCAACCAAGAATAATAATGCTGGGGACAGGGAGGGGTTGTGGCAGTTGAAAAAACAAAGACAAGTTCAGCTGTTGTGAAGAAAAAAAAAAAGTCTCAGACTAGGACTGGGATGAAACTGGAAATGCAATTCCTGGAAAGCTTGGGAATCTTCTGGAGTGCAGGGTTTTCAAAGACTGTTTAACCATAAACCAATACCGTTTAAGTTACTATGCTGAACAAAGACACAGGTATCTCTCTCAGGCTGCACAAATGCAATGTTGTTGATGGCTGCATGCAAAAAGCACATACTCAGAAGAGCATAACTAGAAATGTATGCATTTAAAATTGCTAGAGTAGCTGTATACATGACAGTTTTGGGAAAGAAGTGAGACTAGCCCTCTAAATCCTGGTTCAGGGGATCATGCTTAGCCCTGCTCTTATGCTCACTATACTCTGCCTTCAGCTTTGCACAAAGATTACTTAAACATCACTTAAAAATTAGTACTCACCTCTTTTACAGCCTTCTTTTACAACAGTTAATTACCTTGTGAGTTACAAGTATAAATTGTGATTCAACATATTAATATACTGTAAGTACGGTCACTTCTACTGCTATACACACACTAAAATGCAAGCATGCTTTTGTCACTTTTCTGGGACACTCATAATTATTCACAACTCCTCCGTCTGGCCATGCAGTATCCAGACAGAAGCTTTATAAAATGGTAGATGTGAAAGCTACATTTAAAGCTTCATTTGTGTAATCTTAGAACGGAATCCAGCCAATAATACTTGATATGCTTTTTTTTTTTCAGCCATAGACTGAAAAAAAGAAGTTCTGAAAGTTTTGCAGCTCTCAAAGCCCATGAAAACAGTGTTCTCAGCAGACCTGTAATGCATCAAGAGTTTAGTGGTTTTGGTGTTTTTAATCTCCAAGCAATTTCTCAGGGTCTAGAAGTATAAACTTGATCAGGAGATGAGTAATTCTTTAGATGCTGAAATCTGTTGGGACTATTTTGAGCCTTAACAATTAAAAACAATTCTTCTGGTGGATGTCCAGAAACAAGTTGGATCCTGAGTCAGTATTGCCTTTATGAATAGCACAGCATATTAAAAGTACTCATTTTTAATACAAAGCAATAAACTGCATCTTTTCCGTAATGACCCTGACAACTAATTTTCTACAGATTTACAGTTGAGATCCCTGGGTGAAACCCTTTTGTAATCAGTATACCAATATACAAACAGGAACGCTCAAGACTTCTTTCCCTAAAGCTCAGCAGCTCGAAACACTGAAGTTGGACATGAAGCACCGATAATATTTCTCTATGGTTACATCAGATTTAACATTGCTGCATAGGTCAACTCAGAGCATCACAATGACCAAATACAAGCTTATCATACCAAAGGTCACACAAAACTGTCCCTGCATTGAGAGCTATTTTGTCCTCCTTGTTTATTAATGCTGATCTATCTATACTAATGGATTTAGCTTGTAGGGGGCTGGGGAAAGAATGAGAGTCACTATATCTCAGCTTCCACTCTTCATTAATATTAATATAATCTTCAGCTCTAGCATACTGGTACGGTACATGCTAAGAACTTACAGGACAAAGAGCTCCAGTGCTTAACAGGCACGTGTATTCATTTTGAGAATCAAATACACTCTCTAATATGTTATTATTCTGAATTATTAACTGTGGCCTTATATGATAACGAAGAACTTTGTTTCGGCAACATCTCTTCAGACTTCATGGTCTGAAAGTGACAATGTAAGGTTGGATGTTTACTACATGAAAAATGAGTTTAATTTAGAAACCACTGGTATATTTAAAACAAAAAGAAAATATGTTTAGATATCAGCAATGCAGTCCATATGCTTAAAAAGCTTCCAGCTTGTTGACTATGAGTTTAGTTACATAAATGCTGCAGAATCAATCCCGAGTCCCACAAGGAGTCCCATTAAAAGCAGTAGAAGTATATACATCTGTCAGTAAAATCTGTGCAGATAAGCATCTCAGACTGAATTCTTACTTTTGTAAATCATGGTTATCTTTGCATATGCAATGCTCTGCATTCCTGTCACTACAGCTAGGTAATTGAATTTACTAGCCAAACCCCTTGAATGTTCTCACAGAAATTCCCAAAGCAGGAATGGTAGTTCATCATATAATTCCCAGTGTAAATCCACATAAATTATGTGTTTAAATGTTAGATGTACTTTTGGAAAAAAACCCCAATAACCCACCCCCCAAAAAAACCAAACCCAAAATACTTTTCCATAAATGTCTATTAATAAATAAAAAAAATAGCGATACTCAGGGATCTCATACACCCGAGTAACTCTACACTAATAGAGAAGAAACTCCAAAAGCTACCTCTCAATCCCAGTAACTGCACGTAGGCAATTTTGGAGGAGAAGAGCTCTCCAGGGATGAGAAAAGTGCTGGAGGAACAAAAAAAGAGAAAAATATGAAATTATATTAATTTAAAAAGAAAAAAAAAAAAAAAGAGAAGCCATTTGCTGAGATACACCGAATAGTGATTGTGGAAATAACATGATACCTGGATGGAAACCCACCAAAAGCAACCTGACATTGCATGCAAAATGCATTCTATTAAAAGAGAACAGTAATATAACATCTAAAAAGGAAATTGTCATATCAAACTCATTGCACTCCTCAATATTATAGCAGCGATCCTGGATAGTCTTTCTCTAAAAAGAAAAGTTCCATTGCTGAGAAAAATTAAGACAAGATTGAATGTTTAATTTTGGATAACAAAAAGGTGCCCAAAAGACAGTTAGAAAATTAATAAACAGAATTCATAGTTGGCTATAACTTGATTTTCATAAATAATGGTGAAATAGTTTTCCTCTGTTAGAATATAGTAATGTAAAAGAATTTTCATCTCTGTTTACTTCGTTCTAGTTATGCTAAAATTTTCTATTTACCTAGTAATAATTTGGGCCTATCTCTAGTTTGTTGTGCAATTTTCTTATTTTAATTCCATCCTTTATCTGAACACACATAGATGTTGCATATTTAAATTGCTACTTGTTTCACTGTTGCTTGTTGACAACAAGTATTCATATTTAACTCATGTTGAATATGTTCAATATTCAATATTCTTATATCAGAAAGCCTAAGTTGATGATAATGTCTAGAGACATCGGTAAAATTTTAATGAGTAATTTAATAGAAATTCCTATTGCAAAACAGATAAAAAAGAGAAAACTGAAAATGTAAAAAGAGGAACAGCTTTTAATACCACATACAACAATGCAATATATGTGTAGAAAATAAACACTTCATATGAATTAGCATTTCAATGTTTTGTAAACTAAAGTAATATATGCTTTTCATTATTTTAGTAAAATTAAAGAATGGGTTTACAGCAGTATCTTTAAAATTTCATATTGTTCAAGCTTGTTTAGGCATGGCAAATCATTTCAGCATGATGAATGCCTATGCAGCAGAGATACTTATAGATACTGCAATACTTAAATTCAAAGCTAAGAGAAACAGATACTCTCATTTTTATGTAAGCCATTATTAGAATTTACTTGTAAGAAATCTGACATACTATATGCTATTGCTTTAATATAAGCTATATATTAGAAATTTTTTTTTTCTGTATTATGTGGGATTTACAGGAGCAAAAGCAATCGCATAATATGGTGAAAGCACAAAGATTTATAGCATATATGCCAGTGAGGGTGAAGTGAAAGGTATTTTGACCTACACTTGGACAATCTAAAGGAAAAAGTAGTAAGCTAAAAGGCCTTGGGAAATCCCATTAAAATATCTACAAACATCTTCCGCAAAATGTTTTTAAAAGCAGTAACTATTTTTACTTGACAGCCACATAAGGAATTTTGAGTTTTAGAGCTTGTTCCTTCATTGCATTAGTCCAGCTTTACATCAGGATAACCGCATTGATTTCACTGGAATTTTCACCAGCGCTGGACTTAGCAGAGAGGTGGATAAGGACTGTAAGATACGTGGCATTCATCACCAAGGGCGAGCAGCTTACAGCTGAAGTGAAAGGAATTTGATTACCTGTTACAGATGCTGGAATTTCAGAAAGCACTTCAGAGCCGTAACATATAATTCTTTCCTTCTTCTCATTCATTAAGAACAACCCCTTGCATTCAGACTGAAAGAAAAAAAACCTCCGAAACGATCATTCTCTGGAATAATTCTTCATGCTTTTATAGTACGCTAGCGATTTGAAAGTTACTCTAGGTTTGGTCATCTTAGACTGTAATGGGCTTTCTAAGCTGGTCTGTGCTCCCAGAGACTTTTATCTTCCATTCGCTTTTGATTGAGAAATTGACAGGATTTTATCTGTCTAAAGAGGGAAAACATATACAAATGTCTCAATTTTAAATGAAGGCGTTTCTGCATTTAGAAGAAGCAAACCTATGCTTATTTTCATAGGCTTCCCTGAAGCTGGTTTCAAGCTGCCCGCAAATGCCAAAGTATGCTATTTATAGTGCAGGGTGTTTATTTTTCGTCTGTTTGTCTGTTTGGTGGGGTGTGTGTGTGTGTGTGTGTGAACACCAGCATCAAAACCAGCAGTTCTTTGCTACACAGAAAAATTATTATTATTTATTTCAAATACATATATTACCTTTGATAGAGTTTAAAACAAAGAAATTTAAATGGAGAAATATTGAAGTATCAAATATTTTGGGGAAAAAAAGGATAATGCTTTTTGTTTCTTTGTCAGTAACTCTTAACATTAAACTAATCATCAGGGAGGAAACTTAAGAATGAAGGCTATCAATTTTAGAAGTTCTCCTTTTACAGAAGCCAAACTGACATAATTTCTTGACTCTAATCTTGATGTCAGTAATAAACAATTAATGATGTCCTTTCTTTTTAGTAGACAAGCACTTATTAGTATTAAATAGGAGTGGACAGGTCCTCTCATTTCATAAAATGATTATTTTTCTGAGGGTGGGGAAAAAAAATAATTTGTATGTTTGCTTTTCTCTTTTAGCAAGCAGTTAGAAACAAATGTGTGACACCGTATTTCTCTCTGAAAAGCAACTACTTTTCTAAGTAACGGTTGGGGAGAAGAATGCATTCTCAAGATGAAATAAAAGATGAAACTTCCTATGGGATACATCCAATTTTGAATGTTGATGGAATGCCGTCTTGATATTTTATTACAGTCATACCATCACTTTTTTTTTTCCTAGAGCTGAAAACTGTCTCTTTCTTCTGCCATCATCAATAACTTTCCTTACACATTTGTGTGTTAGGTGACAGAGATGACTCCTCTGTGGTGATGACATGACTTTTCCCAGGAAAAGGTGGTTCAGATGGTGGTTCTGTCCTCTGTGGTTAGCCAAAGGATTGAGCGGTATCCTACGTGATTTTCTTCATTTCAAGGAAGCAAAGCCAGCAAATGCATAAACCTAAAAACTCTGCACAAATTTCTGCTGTTCACTATCCAGAAGTTCTTCTCTTGAAACAGTCCCATGTGCTGCTAGAAGTGAGAATGATACTGCATGTACATGATGTTACTGAATCAAATTTCTCATAGATACTCAAAGATCTGCCTATTGTTTTCAAACAAAAATTACTATGCCATAAGCTGAAACCACAAAAAGTTTCTTTAAACACTGTATTTTCAAGAAACCTTGAATCTGTAGGAGGGATTGTAGGAAATTTGCCAGTTATACTAGTGAAGTATTTTTATCCCTTTATTTTAAATTCAAAGAAAAATAATTGAAAGATTATTCCAGTAAGATAACACAGAAACTCAGAAAACATGATCTTAAATATTATATCTTACTATAAAATCTAGGCATGTAAAAGGATCTTCGTGAAGTAGCATAATGGTACCTTAACCAGTAATACACCTTTTGCAATTTTAAGGGATATCGGCATACCTGAAATACATGTCTATGGACATATACATATTGTGTGCTACTTTATCCTCTTCTAGCCTTTCCCCCCAAAAAATTCCATAAAGGAGGGGAAACGGATACATTTTATCCATGTATTCTAGTTGGGACAATACTGATTTTTTTAAGTTACAAATATGAAGGATATAAACAGGCACCAATGCAAAACTCTTCTCATCATTGAGTATAACTATTCAGAATATTGCACATTAGTAAATAATTCATCCTTTGATCTTGTTCATTGGCTTTTTATCTGACTCATGCTAAACCTGTCAACTGCTATGAGTCTAAGAAAATACCATCATATGCATTCACTAGTATAACAGGACAGACTGAAATGAGTAGTTTTAGATAATTTAATTAGGTTGTAGGTTTGTTAATGTAATTCAGTAAGTATGTGAACTTTTAACTTGTGTTAACTCAATTTCCTCATGCTTTCATTTACCATTTGTTGGGGACATTACAGTGATTAGCCAAAGCCCTTCCAGCTCTTAATGTTCTCAATAAATTCTGGTTTAAATTGACTGTCACTTTCTTGCTATAATAAAGTAGGTATTTGACATCTCAGAAGGAACCAGACTACTGTCTACTACATTTTCTTGAAGAAAATTTTTCTAGTTCCACAAAATCAACAGAAGTACTAAAGATTGCAATGAATAGCCACAGCAGGTAGGGGGGCTGGACAAGTACATGCTCAGACAGTTTCACAATTCTGATTCTTTTGGGAATTAAAACGATGCTGTGTGCCTTTTGTTTGACAAGCTAAATAACACTATATTCATATTCAATTGTTACCAAGTTATTAGCAGTGTCTGAACTCCCTGAGAAAACCCAAAATATTCAGCTTGTCAGCAATATATATCCACTGTGCTGAGATACAAATGCAACAGCAGTGTTCTTTTTCTGTTAGGTTCAAAGATTAGTGTGGGCCAAGTGCCTCGAAAGCCAATCTGCTAAACTGCAAAATGGCACACTAAAAATTCTGCAAATTTATGTATAAAAATTCTCTGAAGGCTTTTCTATCTTTTTTTTTTCCAGATTCAAGCAATTCTAAGATATATTCATAACTTATTTGGTTAAGTAAAGATCAGGAATGATATACGGGATAGAAAAACAGGAGATTCATAGCCCTAAGTCTCTCAGTTCCTTACAATACTATATATTCACATCACAGACATGTATCTCGCAAATATCTGTAGTTTGCAATCATGGCCTACGCAGTGCTCAAAATGTGTAGGCAAATAATAGTGTGCTAGACTAGCGTTTTTTGGAGAACAAATTCTGCCTTCATATGAACTCTGCATACTGGATTTTTTTTCTCCACTATGGCATTCTTTTTCTTTCTATTTTGGCTCCCTCTCTCTAGACTTCCTTGAGCTCCAGCATGTCATGATCAGGTTTTCTCCCACATTTCGTCACTTGTGGCCCTCTTAACTCATCTCCGATTTATTTTCCAAGACAACATGTTTTGAAAAGTGACAGTCTCCCGTCCATCCTTCCTGGTAACTAGATCTGCTTGGTAATGCCAACTTAAAACTTCCTAAGTCTCTTGCTCTGGGTTCTCCATGGATTCAGATGAAAAACATAAAGCTCTCCCGCAACATATCCTTCCTCTACACTTTATATTGCCTTATTTATTTGGACATTAATCAAGAGTCACGAAAATAGGAGCCTCCAGTTAAATGTCTATATTTGTGCTCAGGTTCTTAGGACCCTAGTGTTCTAAAATACTGATCTCAGTGGGAAATCTTGAGTGTTAAGCACTTTTCAAATATCAACTCTACTATAAAGGGTTTGAAAATGGATTTAGATCCTAAACTCAGGTTGCTATTTTATTTTTAATTTTACCCTGTCCTAGTTTTTCCTCTTAATATTTTTTTCTTGAAACAGTACTTTGACTTTGGCAATTTCTGAATCGTTCTTATACCATTATCCATTCCCCATTAAAAAAAAATAAATTCCTGCCCTCCCACAAAAAAGTTTTTATATTCAGTATTTTTATAGTTCCAGGTTTATTTGTTTTTATGTGAGCCATTTTTCTTTCACACCAGTACAAAAAGGAGCTGCCTTCTGACATCTATCTTCTTTCATTCTTAGCTTCATCAATAATAAGACTCGTAATATTCTGTATGAATAAAATGAAACAAAAAGAAATGGTCTCGTATTGTGTCTTTTTTTTCCTTTTTCTATAGTTCATTGCATCATACAGCTCTAAACCAAAACCAGTTTTTATCCAAAGATTTTGATATTAAGTAGCTGAAATCTCACAGAATAATTATACAAAGAAGGAAAACACTGTTTTACGTTAGACTTGTAAAATAAATTCACAATATTGACTTAATTTGCCCATATATTTTCATAATAGTAGACTTTTCTTTGGGAACATACAAGTCTTCTAACCATCTGCCTGCTGTATTATTGTAACAGAGCAAAGGAGAGTTACACTCTGTAAATGCTTCAGAATGTTGTATTTGTGTATTGAAGTATTTAGCACAAGAAGGAAGTAAGTAGATAAAGGAGATTTACCTGCAAACGCAAAGAAGGAATTGCATTAATGTAAGCTGGCTGCCTAGCTGGGATTTTTTATTTGTATTGGAACTTCCATTTTGGCAGGATTCTCACGCTCAGAGCATATATATAAAAATAGAACTACTTTTTTTTTTTTTACATTAGGTCAAGTTTTGGATGTGTTAAAGTTTGACAGTGTCCCTTAAGGTTCCTTATTTAGCTTATTAATTTACTTATTTTATTTAAATCCTCCAGGATTAGGGAGCGAGCAGAATTTTTACTTGCTATATATTTTTAAGAGAACTCAGGAAAATCACTTTTAAAATTGCTTGGAAACAGGAAAAATACATCACATTTAAAATTGTTAATTGCACTAATGCAATTAAGCTACTGCTTATTCTGCTTTTCCATTTTCCATCATGGTCAGTCCTGTCATTTCTACTGTAGACAGAAATAAATTGGCCTATCAATAAATCCTATAATCCAGAATATGCACTGCAATAGAAGAGGACTCAGAGTTGTTTTTTGGCCATTAGTATATCGTTTGTTTACCCAGGTGGTCCATTTTATCTCCAACTCTGAGCGTAATTTTCCATAACCTGCTATACTTTTAAAGGATGAAAATTATCTTTCCTGTAAACCAAGAAAGCAATAAAGTATGTAAAGTCTGTAAAATGATTCAAAAGAAGTTAGTTCCCTAGAGGTACACCTCCCACAATTTCCCAACAATCAATGACAAGAGGATAATAGGAAAGGGATGGGAGGCTTTCTGTTCCTGGTGACCCCAAAGTCTGAGGTCTGCCCAAGGAGACCTTAATAATTGTAGGGATTCAGACTGATTTCCAAGGGCAGAGTTCTGATGCAAAGACACCAGCACTGATTGTTGTGGAGGACACAGGACTTACTGTACAATGGGAACTAGGTATGAGGCTTTGGGAAAAAACAACCACCAGCAAACAAAAACCCCTACATAACCTGTAAGTGAAAATGTCATACTTCAGCTTGGATGACATGACATCCATGAGTACAATGTTTATTAAAGAGGAAAGTGCTATTCCTGCACAAGTGAAAAACTAAATTATTTAATCTTATCAAGTTTTGCCCCAATAATGACTCAAGCAGCTTTCCTGGTTATATGCAAGCAGAAATAAACAGCGTTATTAGAAACAGTAGAGAAAATTAGGACATGATGAGATGAAGGACATGCTTGAAATACTGCTGCATACAAATCCGACCCATCTTTCACTGTGAAAACATTGTTAATAGAGTATACCTGGCAAGTCTACCTGGTTAATAGAGTATACCTGGCAAGTCTACAGCTATTCCTGTATCAAGCCAAATGGTAGCAGCACTGAACAGCACTATCACTGAGCTTGTGAACAATGCTGTCAAAGAACTACCCTTCCCTTTATAACTTCCAGTGGGGTTTGAATGTATGTTTTTATATATATAAGATAGAGTATATACCTTCTCAGATATTTTGAGGCAAATCTTGATGATAAATCTACCAGAAGGAAATTACATCAATGTAACACACATTTCTTAAAAGTAGAGTGCAATATACTGTTTAACAAGGCCAATCTGTCTGTGAACAAGGAGGAAGGAGGAGAACTACTCTTTCCTCAGATTATAAGGAAACCAAGCTTCTTTCAAAAATTCAAGTAATTTTGTCATGTCTGCACAATACCTATGACATGGGAAGGGAACTATGATCTATCAGGTTGGTTTCAAGACAGCTCCATCTTGTCTTTCAAAAAATGATGGACTTACTATTACAATCCTCTAACATATTTGTATATGTATCTGGCTTGTGCTTTGCTTCCTCTTACCCTCCTGACATTTCAAGAGTTCTCTGGCAGATCTTAGAAATGCTCTCCACTAAAAATAACTGCTGACATTTGCAAGTGGCATGCACTAATCACATTCAGAATAGGATTTTTTACATACAATTATTTGTGCTTTATATTTTTTGTAAACCTTGGCTCTGGTTGTTAAAAAAAAAAATAACAGTGTCAGATACGTTCCATAGCTGCATTAAAACAAACAAGTTAAGCTATTATAATTGAAATATTTTGACACGAATATATTATGTGGGGTTTTGGGTTGCGTTTTGTTTTGGTTTTTTTTTGTTAAATAATCACTTGCCTATCCATTTTTCAGCAAGGGAAAGCAATGGCAGTCTGCCCCATTACGCGAGCAACTCAATTTCTAAAGGAGAGAGTCATGCACGCTGAGTAACACAAACCTGGCTCCTCCTGAAAGATGGCCTCACCTCTCCATCAAAGGGGAATATCTGCTTATAAATTTGCTTACTACATTAACCATTTAATTTTCACCCTAGGGCTTCAGAAGCCCCTCACTTCTACTTGCTTCATCTACTCTGACTATGATGCTGCCGTAGGAGCTCTGTCCGTAACTGTTTGTGGCTCTAACGAATTGCCACACCCAGGAACTGGGAAGAGTGTTTTCCCGTTAAACCCAAATTGGTTTCAGTTTGGCTTGGATTGGATCTTTTTGTCTTACAATGTCATGGAAGAAACTTTTTTTTTTTTAAATGGCTTTTAAAGTATATGGCTGCTAATTAGTCACTAGGAGGCTGAGGCCCGTGCTCACTATGAATAAAATTCCAGTTGGTTTGCTCCCAGAAGTGGGAATTTTCATGCGCTCTCCTGGTGGACCCTGGCCCTTCAAATCAGAAATGTGAAGTATTTCCTAGCCGTAGTGCCTATTTTATACCTTATTTACCTGCCATGGAGGACAAAAAGGGAGAGTTCAAATCACTGACAGGTTGACTGAAGACGCTATGCATTTGCTGTGGGATTTTATGGTGGGAGTCCTGTAACTCCCCACACAGACCCCACTTAATGTTTGGTACATTAAGTTAATAAACTTCTGAACTGCTGTTCAAATCCATCTCTGTTTTCATCTCAGTCTTCTGTATATCTTAATTAATGTTTCAGTCACAAATATTCTAAACAAGATTCACGAATATTGTATGTAAAAACTTAAAGACTGAAATTAAAAAATCATGAAGATGTTTCTATAAATGTCTGAACAAATCTGCATATCATTTGTAAAAGAAAAGCTACATTTTTTTCCTTGAGAAGACCTTTTAATTCTCCTTTAATCACATGATGCAACTCAGAAACCTGAGGTCATATAACTGCACCAATACTAATGTGAACAGGGAAGACATCCAGTGTCATCCGACAGGAGAATTCCTACTCGAGGTAATACAAGGAGGCCACAAGCTGTCAGACTCTGGTGGGTACATTTGGTCAATGATACAATGACTAGTCTGTTTAAGTAATAACTGATTACCTCTCTTAGCCCAGAGGGAGAGGCGGCGTACATAAACTACAGGTTACTTATGAGAAAGATACAAATACTTTACCCCTTTTCCCCCAGCCCGTTATGCTGGTTCTCACATGGCTCTGCCACTGCTGTGGCATCTGACTGTCTAATATTCTACTGAAATCATACGATTTTCAGTACATATTCAGAAGAGCTGAAAATTGATTTATAATAATGATAAAGGTGTTTTCTTCCTCTTTTTTTTTTTTTCCTTAATCAGGTGACTGTAGAACACATGAAAAAGGAATGCCTACATTTGTTGCATTCTTCTGATAAACATTTTCTCTTTACCACATTAAACAAAAAAGAAACCTTAAAAAGAAATCTTTGTCTTAAGTTAGAGTTCCTGAATCATAATATCTTATACACTGCAGAACACATATCAATTATCAGCTGAGGTTCTGAAAAGTGAATGAATTAGCACATTCTCAAATGGAGATATTTTCCCAGGTGATTCATACACCTTACCTGGCTTCCTCTTTGTAAATTTAGGATACAGACCTTCCTTCCAAGCTATGCTCCTTTAAAAGAAAAGATATGGCCTGCTCAATCATGTAAATAAGATGTCCTGCAGAACACATATCAATTATCAGCTGAGGTTCTGAAAAGTGAATGAATTAGCACATTCTCAAATGGAGATATTTTCCCAGGTGATTCATACACCTTACCTGGCTTCCTCTTTGTAAATTTAGGATACAGACCTTCCTTCCAAGCTATGCTCCTTTAAAAGAAAAGATATGGCCTGCTCAATCATGTAAATAAGATGTCTCATTGCTGTGTTATTTGAAGGATACAGACCTTCCTTCCAAGCTATGCTCCTTTAAAAGAAAAGATATGGCCTGCTCAATCATGTAAATAAGATGTCTCATTGCTGTCTGTTATTTGAAAGTGTTAAAAACTACCATAAAAAAAGAAATCTGTCACGAAGAGTTAAGCTGGAGGTGAAAATTTTTATGTAGTCTGGAACATGAGACACCATTTCATTTTTATATCAGATACTGTCTGTTCTGTACCAACGAAGTTTCATATAGACGTAGCTAAAATGCAAAGCAATTTCAGTTGAATTCAAACTGGAAGAATCTTCTTGATGGAGCTTATCTCAAAATCATTTGAAGTCCAAAGTGTCTATGCAAAACCATTAATCTCAGAATGTGTCTAAACACTATCCTGGAGACAGGCTGCAATTTACAGTTCTCCGTGACAGGCAAATCACTGGTAGAGCCCTGTCATTTAACCCCAATAATTTCTTTGGTAGGGATGGAAAGAAAGGTTTTCATACTGCCCTGTCATAGAAGGGCTATGGAATATGTCAACACTGTATAACTTTACATAAAAATTAAAGCAATGTGCAGGTATTTCAGTCATGAAAAAAGATCAGCAAGGTGGGCTTTCAGATCAGTGTCGTTGACAAGAACTTGCTACGTGAAGTATAAAGAGAGCTTTTGCATTTTTAGGGGAAAATACATGGGGAAAATACGGTTTTCTTGTGCATCAGGTTTTTGCTTTACATACTTTAAATGTAAGACAGAGCTCTCTAGTTTTACATAAGCCCACAGTACGATTTCAATCTCCAGTTACCTAATGGTCCATGTTTGCTAGAAGTAGAGGACACCAGAGCAATGGTCATACTTATCTGCCCAATACACACAAATCTTGTCAAAATTCTGAAGGGCCCAGCTAGCTAAAATTTGGATTATGCTTATTTAAGGAGGACACTCTCATTGGGTTTACAGTTTAAGTGCCTCAGTGTTTAATATGTTTCACCGTCACAAATCAAACTCTATGCAACCTAGAGCCCATCTTAAAATTTACAGGTATTTGCAACACGTTTTCTATACAGTTTTTTCAATTGCCTTCATGCACATCTATTTAGAAACTGTTTAGTAAAATACAATAAGCCAAACTGATATTTGTTTAACTTTTTTGCACGTGGTACATTACATTTTCATTTGAACAATTTGTTTCAGGGTACATAACTGAGAAGTCATATTCCACACCTGCTATCATTGCGACCTTTTCTGTGCAGTGTGCAAAGTAATTATGTTCACATTATGTACAGCTCTTTGTGTAAAACTGTATGCCTGGAACATTATCTAACAGATATCACTGCTGGATGGTGACAAAAATGAATGCCAGAGAAACACACATGGAGTTGCCCAAAAGTCACCCAGTGCTTCCTAACTTTACTTGCCCCGATCCTCCTGCAGAAAGACTTTAATCTGTTTTGAGGGATATACAGGAAAGTTATGGCACTGTATTTTCCTTGCAGGTCAGAAGAACTGGCAGTGACTTACCAATAAAGGAAACTCAGGGGAAAAAAAGAAGGCATTCCTGTATGCTCAGGAAACTGGGCAGCCTGGCCTCAAGAGTGGCTGTAGTTGCAGCCAACCCAAAAAGACAAACTGAATGTGTCCTAAAAACCATGCACTCCTTAAACAAGTAGAAACCAGTGAAAGGATCAAGGAATAAACCAAGGTAATGGAGGGGGGGAAGAGAAGAGACCTTTGGCTATACTCCTCAATGTCTGTGACTTTCAAATGTATGTTTTGATTTTTCTTCTTTACTACCTGCAAACATTTGCAATCACAGACCTGGCCACCAACACATCAGCACCTGCATTTGCTGTATCAACACCTTGGAAAATCCTACTGGACTACAAGATTCACCAGCTTCTACTCAAGCCTTGTCAGATGCTAGCAAAAATTAAGTAATTCTAAGACTTCTTTAGATTTAAACACAAAGTGTTGCCCACGTGCTCACAAATGTTAGTATGGTTTGACTCATTTTCTAACAATTCCATATTTCTCTCATATGTCAGGGGGACATGTATGGCAATGGAGCTCCTATTAATAATGATCGTTGGGGACTCTCCAAGACTGATGAACTCTGACCCAATTATGAGTGTACAAACAGTTGAAGGACTTAATCCAAAACCCATGAAAGCAACAATGGCACCAGTGGGGGGTACTGGAGTCAATGTGTTTGAATGCCGTATCTGTGTTTGGTAGACAGAGCAAACTATTTGAAGGCAGACTAGATAAGGAATAACATGCATTTTGTAGGCACATTTTTAAACTGCAGTGGCAGTGATAAGCACATAAAACCCCTCTGATTATGAATTCATTTGCATCTGCTCATTCAAAATTAGTTATCCTTGATGAGTGATAATAGTGTATTTTATGCTGGTTTTGAGGTGCATTAAGCTATGTTAGAGGGACTGATAGCGCTTGTTAAATGACATGGCTTACAGAAGGTAGCTATTAGCATTCCTGTGCACTGGTTTAATCCAGATACCTCAGCTTTGATTATCAACACCTCAACATATTCCAGTTCTGAGCCTTCACTATGAAAAAGCACTTAGTTTTGCTGAACTCTGACAGAGTGTGTACTGATTCACTAATCTGGACAAATGCCCATTAGGGCCAGGGCCTCTAAATTTTTTTAAATTTTGGTTTTGTAGCCTGTAACTCCTGAGTGCTATCCTTCCATTTTCCACAGCTTCAGGTTTTCTGTGTGCATGAAATTTCCCACCTTAACCTTAAATTATTCTGTCCTTCTGGTGTTCACTGACAGTCTGAGGCTTGGGCTTTATTCTCCTTCAGGGTTCATTCTTCTTCTAAATACTCATCATCCATTGCATTCTATAAAGAGAGTTCCCAGCAGTAGTTTTTAAAATAAAAGATAAAATGTTCAGTATCTGAACATTTAAGGCTCTAGTGTCAGTACCTGAAATGCCTCCTGTTGACAATGATGGTTATCACTGGGGGCAACTGAAATCTGTTCATTCTGAACTGTCTTCAGAAATCAGCCTTATCTGATTGTTCTTTCAGATCAAAAGAAATAGGAAGACAAAGTAAGCTGTGCATATTCTTTCACTCTGCACTTTGTTGTTAAAAAAGGAGGAATCCCACTAGGACCCATAAACCACTTCTAGAGATCACTAATCTTTGCTATGGATTTCTATTTTTTCCATTTATTGCCAGCTGACTTATTAGATTTTGATATTTTAATGACATAGAGCAGCACTGTTAGGAACTATTGTGAAAAACATATAACAATCTAGATAGACAAAAGAGCATTTATTGCTCGAAGGGAAATGACATGTAATTCTCAGCATTTACAGCTGAGATTAGACCTTTTTTCCCACGTGATAGATATGTACTCAGTAATAGGAATACTTGCAAAGTCTCCAAAATCACACCTGGAGCTCCTGGACTCAGGCGCAGTTACCATATCTTTTAGATATTTGTGGAAGGTAGATTGCATTGCCTCTTACATCAGGTTCAGTGTCAGTGACTAAATACATAACTACCTTTGTCAACTGTGTAGCGAGCAGACTAGAGGAATGCTATCCTTCACTTTTTAATTTTTTTTTTTTTTAAACCAGAATAATTTACACTGTTGCTGACAAAAAGTATGTGAAATACTATGTATCAAAGTTTCACTGAAAAAAACAACTTGGAATTGGACTGTGTATGGTACGCCTCAGGCCCTACATTCAGCTTCACATGTGCTGGAGTTGCAATTTTTGGAGACTTTCCCAAAACTCGGTAGGACCCTGTTAAGGATCCCTACTTTTATATAAACAACATTACCCATGTGATTGATAACAAGTGAATAAATGAAGCATATATTTTACACTGTTTTATAGTCTCTGACGCAGCTATTATCAAGTGAATTAAAATTTTAACATGGAGCCTGTATCTTACATCTGTTTTCTACATCTGGATTTTGGTACTTACTTTTAATTTATATACTGCTGAACAATTCTTGGGAGGTCTATGTATAATCAACCAGTTCCCTATTTTCTAATGAGTTCCACCTGGTTCATTGACTTGTGTCATTCAAATGATCTGTCCTTGTTTTGTTTTTTCCCCACTAAAAGACAATCAGGTCAATGACTGACACCCATAAAGCTTCCATTCACCTTTCTGCCTGTCTGACTATAACGTTAAAATGAGTTTTGTGAACAACATGATTTGTACAGTAGCCTCAAGCATACTGAGGCAGGGCACAGCCTCTTCTTGATATTTGCCAGATGCTGGAGAAAAGGATATGGATGACAATTGCACCTGAGACCAGTTTGCCATCAACTCAGAAGCGTAGTATGCATGAAAATGTCCCTTTCTATCGCTATTAACTGAATGAAGTGTCTCAAACCTCTTCAAAACCCCATCAGAGTAGATCTGGAGGTCAAGTCTCAGTTTTAGAAAACTCCACCCCTTCCTATAGAGATTGTTAAACTCTATCTCAAACCAGCAAACACTCAAATGTTGTTCTTATTTTACACAAAAGATGCAGAAATCACAATTTTTAAACACAAAGGCAGAATGCTGGGGGGCGGGGGGGAAATCAAGTTCTCTGTTCTTTCAGCAAAAATTCTCACTGACAAATTGAGCTGCACTAGCTTCTGGTTCAGCTTGAAGTACCAGCTTCAGGTCTTCTTGATTTCTTTCCTTCCTGACTTATGTCCCTCGGGCTATTCAGGTTAGATGGATTCAGCAGACTAAATATAAAAAACACAGTACAAAATCTATCACAAAGTAGCCTTAAAAAGTAGTTCAAAGAACCATAACAAACCACAAGAAAGGGTTTTTAGCCTCTTGAAGGGAAATAACAAAATGCTTTTTGAAACAATAGTTCAGTGGCTCAAAAAAAATTGAGCATCTTAAAATAACAGGGCTGCAATACTTGTGGCAACTCAAAGCATCAGCTGGACTACTTTTAAACATATTATTACCATGCTGCAAAAGTGAAACTGACTGTCAGCATTATTTAACATTTTGCTTAAGAAACCAACAAAATCTTCGATTTTTTTCCTTCTTTTTTGGCATGCAAGTGATAAACAGTATGAGGAAAAAAAAAAAAAAAAAAAAAAGAGACTTACGAAAGGAAAAATCCCTGCTCTTTTTTATCTAATGAACTACTCAAAACACCCACACCCTAATTAGTTCAGCTGTATTTATAATATCTGACAAAAGCCAACTTCTATTTAATTGTAAACATTTTTCATGAAAAAAGAACTTGGTTTTCTACATAGAAAGTAAAACATTACTATTCTACTATCCAGTTAGTATAAAATTTTTACAGACCAGAAATGACAGTATCTTCCAGAATTTATCACCTGTGATATTTACTCTCTGATCCTGGATTGAACAACATCTCTGTTAATATCAACAAGCTGTAGAACTAAAAGCAAGTTTTGCCAAACGGTAAAGGGTCCTAAAAGACAGTACTGAAAATCCTGGATTGGACCGATGTAGCACCTCCCTAGGCACAGTGTTTTTCCTATTGCTCTGTGCTTTGAAAGGGAATCCATGATTTTGCGTGTTATCTCTGCAAACGCTCCAAAGGAGAATCCTACCAATAAAAACAGAAATGATTCCTAAGGACAAAGGTAAGTTTTCATGTTTTCAGATCGAAAAAAAAAAAAAAAATAGGAATCCATGATTTTGCGTGTTATCTCTGCAAACGCTCCAAAGGAGAATCCTACCAATAAAAACAGAAATGATTCCTAAGGACAAAGGTAAGTTTTCATGTTTTCAGATCAAAAAAAAAAAAAAAAAATAGAATCATAGAATCAGAGATTCATTTAGGTTGGGAAAGACCCTTAAGATCATCGAGTCCAACTGTTAACCTAACACTGCCAAGTCCACCACTAAAACGCGTCCCTAAGCAACACGTCTACAACATATATATTTCCCAGAACACTTCATACTGAGTCACTTGATCACCTGTATGCATTAGGTCAGCCCTGCCTAGATGAAACAGAGCACAAACCCTATAGCTACTGTCTCTTGCTTGCGGCTATGCCAGCAGGTTGTGCTGAGGCTCAAGAGTAAGGGCTAACTTCAACTTTCTGCTGGAATCCCAAGACGTTCAGGATCTTGCTCATGTGGCAAAATAGGAATGTGTTTTACCAGTCACTTTCCACCTGAGGCCATCTGAGTTTTACAAAGGAGGCATCTCTTCACTTTATTCTGCTATTAAACAGGTTAAGTTAGATATGCTCAGGAACTGCTTAATAGCCTGACAAAATTGAGCTCATTACTGATCAAACAGCTCTGGCCACTTCTGATTAAAAGTATGATGTTGATTGTGATGATAACAGACTAAAATTTAACAGCGTTAATATCTTCATTGGCTTGAGAGGTTGAATTCATAAATTAATACATCTCAAGGAGAGGCTTTAAACAGGGGCTGTACACTGGGGGTACACCGAATTCCTGATGACTAAGAACGTTAGAGAAATTTCCCTTGATAAGCATAGCAGAAAAATTGTGGAATTTTACCAGGAGAGGAGAATCTGGGCCCTAATCCATTGTTCCAGAACTATTTACACAAAGCACTGAGCCAAACAGTGATCCTTCCTCCTTATGCCATTTTGTGGCTGGTCTTTAGGGTTACTGCTCAGAAGCGAGATACGTGGTTTTGAGAAGGACCTAGAAACAGAAGTTTTTCCATTTTCAAGGAAACCATTTTCTAAAGACAGGAACCAGCATCATTACTAATCTTATCCTTGGATTTTGAATGGAAAGAGTGAGAAGTAGTCTGTACAGAAAGGCAATTAAATCCAGGAACTCAGGCCTGTGACTCCCAGGCTAACTTGATTTGCAGTTCAGGACTTCAGATGGGGACCTCAGCTTTGATGGCAGAGAAGATTTCAAACTCATCTTTGCCACTGCCTACTGGTGGCTAAAGTATTTCTTTTTTGAGAACTCTTTTCTCAGATTTACAACTAATACGCCAAACAGTGCAATTTTGTGTAAAGATGCTAGAAGTGTCTGCAAATATAAAAACATCCATCCAATAACGCAGGTCTCCATAACTGACTGGCTGATTGCCATGAGAGGATGGTAGTTCAGTGATTGAGTATGGTACCTTTTTATTCTATTGAGGACAACTTGAAAAAATATTTCCACTGGCATGCCTCTCTACAGCTCATAAATATAGGTAGCCTGTCAAAGATTTGATAGTAATGTGGAGGAATCATACCAGTATTTAAACAGTAATTATAGAGATGCATAAGGATGGTAGTTCAGTGATTGAGTATGGTACCTTTTTATTCTATTGAGGACAACTTGAAAAAATATTTCCACTGGCATGCCTCTCTACAGCTCATAAATATAGGTAGCCTGTCAAAGATTTGATAGTAATGTGGAGGAATCATACCAGACAGTAAACAGTAATTATAGAGATGCATAACTGTAAAAAAAAAAAAAGAGAGAGAGAGAGAGAGAAGTGTAGTACCAGGGAAGTGGGCCTACTATCAGCTGGGAATTCAGCTCTTTCCTCTACCCCAATAATGCAAGGACTCGAGATGCTGTGACATTTAGTGCATAGACAGAGTCAAGTTACAACAGGAGAGACTAAGTCACTGTAATCCCTATATACTAAATGAAAAATTCCATGGATGTCCAAAAATATATACAACACAGCAAAAAAGAGAGAGAGAGAGAGAGAGAGAGAGAAGTGTAGTACCAGGGAAGTGGGCCTACTATCAGCTGGGAATTCAGCTCTGATTCCTCTACCAATAATGCAAGGACTCGAGATGCTGTGACATTTAGTGCATAGACAGAGTCAAGTTACAACAGGAGAGACTAAGTCACTGTAATCCCTATATACTAAATGAAAAATTCCATGGATGTCCAAAAATATATACAACACAGCAGAAGCCATAAGCTCTTTGTATTGGGGTGAGAACATTGCAGTCTTACTGACACTTGATACTCTTATATACATTGTCATGAAAGGAAAAGAAAAAAGCAAAAAAGAAAAAAAAGTTGTGACAATAATAACTTCTGCCACAAAACTGTATCACCAGGACATCTATTAAATATAGAAACCTCTACTAAAATACCAACCTTTAACACAGTGTGCAACACCATCTGACTGTCATGAATACAAATCCAAGCAAAATGCTAGCATTTAAGCCACAGAAGAGAAGTTGAAAATAAACTATCATTAAAAATGTAATGATAAAAATTGTGAGGAAAGACTTTCATCTACCACCGAAATTAATAAGTTTATTGATTTTAGCTTATCGTTTACAGTAGTAAATAGTCATAAGACAATGGTCTGGAAGAACAGGGATTTGAAAGTATTTAAAAATTGCTTTCAGTAGAGACCCTCTTGACACCAGGACCATTTCTGTTTTTATAGCTATAGTTGAGACCTACTGAGGACTTACACTGTTGCAAACTGTTGACAACCGTAGGAACACAGACCTACTGAGAACAATGCTACAGGGCTTACTTGGTAAATGAAACAGACCTGGAAGTCATTATGGGGAATACCAAAAAAACCCAAGAAGAACCAGATGCATCACCACTGGACTCCTACTGCACCAGCAGCAGGAGTACTGACTGGTCGGTCGCATCTTTCAGGACACACAATGTTTGAATAGCGTACCAGCCTTGGGAGTCATTTGAAAACACTGCCTATTCATGGCTTCAGGTATACTGATGTAGAAGAACAGAGGAGTTCAATTAACTGCATTAAAAAACCAAACCAAAACAAAAATCCAAACAAACCAAAACACAGAATAACTGTATATATCTGATGCTAGTTTTGTGTAAGAAAAGTACAATCCATCTTCTGTATGAAGATTTGTGAGATCAGGTGTGTGAGCATTTACTTAGCACAACATGCCAGTCAGATGGAAGATATAAAGGTCTGTTCTTATTCAGAGATCATAAAGAATTTTAAAATTAGCTTTGGAAATAAATGCCGAGTGTACTTTGGTATTAAGATGTATGTCTGTATGAACATTAATAAGAACTGGAAAGATCTGTTACTGTATTCATTGGTCTTGATTATTGCTGTTCCCATGTGCTCTGAATTGTTCCCTTTACCGAGAAGGATTTGAGTACAGTAAGGTACAGGTGAATTAGTGAAAGCTGCTGTAGTGGAAATTTAAATTTGTAAAATCAAACTGGTAGAATTACTGGCTTCCCTTAGTCTGTAATGGCTAAATGGGCAATGGAAGATAACATCTTACATTGGTTAGTTTTACAAGCACATGCTAGTTTCAGCTCCTAAGTCTTATCCATGGATACATTTGTGTTTCTACATAAAAGCGTACCCAAACAGCAGCAGGCACAGATATTACAAAAACAGCCTTTCAGTTTCTCTCTCATAGGGACACTACAAAACACACATTCACGTTGGCTATTTTAGTTTAAATGCTTAGTCCAGGGTAAAGGAGGAACACCTTTCAAACAGCTGAAAAGAATTTGAAGAACTACCCCCCTGCCCCAAGTTTGACATGTTTTATTGGAGTAATCACATTCACACATCCCTTCCAAAGTGGAAAACAGACTAAATTAAATACTAAAAAAGCAAAGAACTAGCAACGGTGTATTTCAGTAGCACAGACATTGCCTTTGTATGTGTGTTGCAACAAATAGCCAACCAATAAACATTGTTAGGTGCTCAGCTGAATACCAAAATTATATATACAACCTAGAATAAATGATACATACCTACAATTCCCTACAGGAACTTTTTTATTCTAAAATGGGCATAATATAATCTAATAGTTCTCAGTCACAAACCACATTTGATTAAAACCAAAATAAATATAAGAACATATCTGTAAATGTATTTAAAACTATCTGTAAAAATGGTATTCTGGACATTTTTACTGCTTATTTCTCTTATGCCCATAATGAGCGCAAAGTAAGATTAACTTTTTTTATTTTTCTAGGAAAATCACATCCAGAATCTACAAAGCTTTGTCATTAAAAGCTGCTATACCTACCAATGCAAGTCCTAAGCTATGTTCTGAAAATAAAACAATAAAGAAGACCAATACTGCATAGAGGAAGTACATGGAAATTTTCCATTCCTTCTAGACCTTTATTTCAGTATTAATTAATCCTTAAAAAAAATAAAATTTAAATATAGAGCTTTATTATCCCCTGCAGGAGACAAGTTAAAGTGCTGCAGAGGGCTACTGAAGAAGACCATAGTGGTCAATTGTGTTGTATGGAACATTAGAACTGCAAACGTCTTTTTTAGGCAATCTCTCTTATGTTCACAGTTCTGTGAGTGAGATACCCTACACCTCCTTACTTACACTGTCCCTTTGTCAGATTAAAGAAAAAAATGTATTACTCAGCAATTGCGTTTAAATTAAATATGACAACATAGCTAGGAAATGAGAAAGGGATAAAAGCCGGTAAAAAAAGTCTGATAATGAAGACTAGTTCTGGTGACTGTGATACAATATCTAAAGCCTTTTCCAGGTTATTGAGATTTTTATTCTTTTACATGGAGAGAGAGCAAACGAGAAGAGGAGAGAGAGAGTCAAAAAAAAGAAGAATCTGTGGTCTGTAAATGATCAGCACAAAAAATAAATTATGGTCAAGTAACTGAACTTTTCTGATGTGTAAATTGAATCATTCCCACATACTGGTGTTTTATAATTAAAAGACCCTTTTCACTGTGGGAAATTTTACTGAATTTTGTATTAAAAGAAGAAACAAACCATCAATCAGGAGGAGGTAGGCGAACTCAAAGAGCTCAACCCATTAAACTTGAAGAGTGTAGTCGAATTCTGAATGACTTGCTCTAGGAAACTGTAGCTCTTTTAATGCAGGTTACTGTACAAACATTAATGAGCAGAATGCGTATCTGATCACTGTTCTAAAATCTTTTGTAGTCATATGGAAGAACACACTTTCCATTTGGTGTCACAAGATGCAGAATATGGTTTTAAATGAACCCTTTTTGTGAGGTTCACAAGCTTTAAATTACTTGACTTTGGTTACCATTGAGAAAAATCGCTGAGCTAAAACCAAAGGAAAAAAAAACCCACCAGGTACTTGTTCGATTCAGTACAGTTGCTATGTAAGTACTGATCAGACAGATTAAGGTTTGCTCACAGCCAGATTGCTGCTGAATGCAAACACTTCTGAGTGGGCACCAACAGCTGCCATTTCAGAGCTCTGGTACCTTATGTGCTTTCAGCTGAGTTGAGGTCATGGCTACAAATGACATTTGCAAATTATTAGTCTAAAGAGGGGCATCACTATAAAACATCACAATGTGGCATACGTAGGCAACAGTAGTTTCTTATGGAAACTTGAGAACTCTCACAAGAGATTTAATAGTTCATTTTGAGAATTTCATTATTTATTCAATTATGTTCTATTCTTGATAAGTCTGGTAACGGTAGAGAATTTATCACCCTGGATCTTCCTTCCTGAACAAAATACATACATCTGTTAAAGTTGGCACTACATGAATTTATCCCATTTTATATTTTGACTTTACACTGTTATTGCAACAACAGTAAATTAGATACAGCAGCATAAATTACTGAGAGCGGGTAAGTCAGTAGAACATTGTATACTGAGCACATGCCTACTGTAATTTTGTAGTTTGCTCTATCCTGTCAGTTAGACAACTGTGTCTCATTTAAAAAGCACCAATGCAATAGACGGATCCCACCAGAGCTTGAGGCTGTAGAAAGTTTCATCTTACCTTCAGCTTTCTATGTGGTGTTACGCTGGTGGGTCTCCGATGATCCAGGAATCTGCAATGAGATTAGATTATGAAGAATTTAGTCATGAAACATATTTTTATTTTTTAAATGTTTAATTATTATTACAAAATACCACAGTAACTTCAAAAATCAAAACATTAGATGATATTTTTTTTTCTGTACCATTATTTTCCTCTTTGCATTTTGATATACAATGTGTTCACAAACTGTGTATCTTTCCTAAAGTCTAAATGAGATGTAGATTATCTGTAATAAAATATTTATTATAGCTGCTGCTGGACTGACATGTTACTACACTGTAAAATGCAATTTTATTTGTCTGAACCATATGGAAGTGTTGATTGTATGTTGAATACTAAATGTAAAAATAGCATTTTGGAGATCCACGTTCATTGTACTTCAGTTAGTTTCACATTTGGTTCCTTCAGGTCGCACATGAAAAGGTTCTTTCCTTTCTGCTACTCTGGAAAACTGATCATGTGTCCTGAGAACTTAATATAAAATTTAAGAGAAAGGTCTTCCTAGCTTTAGCACGGATGATATGAATTTTCAATTGCAACTTAGCAATTTTGTTGATGTATGCACCAGCAAATATATTATAAATCCCCCTGCCATAGCTTTGCAAAGCCAATGTATTCAACAATAATAAACATAAAACATATGGAAAAGATAATCATTATTTTTTAAAGAAAAATAAACCTAACTGCACTTAGAATATATACAAAGAGCTATTTTCAGACAGTATTTTTCATAAGTATTACAAGCTTACAGTGTTCTGAAGTTAACTATAAAATGATTTTCTGTTTTAATAATCAGGAATTTGGGAGTATTTCACATACAAAGACTGAGCATTAATAAATTAAATGGATACATGGAATAAAGCCCTTGCCAATAACAACAGTATCTGAAAATCATGTTTCATTCTTATCTTTCTTACATTCCAATTATGCTCACATTGTACTGTCTGCCAAAAAGGGAAGGAAAAAAAAAGTACAATGTCTTGAACTGCGCAACAATTTTTTGTTTCTAGAACTCCTCTTCAAACAAGAATCCAAACAGCCTACACAATTTTTCTCTGAGCCTTTAATAATGCTGCAATTTTGCAAGTGAGAATAACTTATGATGATGGATCAAATGTAAAACAAATGTACACTTCCTATATTTGTGTAAATACTTTTTCCCATGACAAAATATTTTCATTTCGGCATTTTAAAAATGTAGTGTGAAGGAGCATTTTACCAGTAATTTTTTTTTTTATTTCAAGCAAAATAGGTG
This sequence comes from Aptenodytes forsteri, assembly GCF_000699145.1. Classification (NCBI taxonomy): domain Eukaryota; kingdom Metazoa; phylum Chordata; class Aves; order Sphenisciformes; family Spheniscidae; genus Aptenodytes; species Aptenodytes forsteri. The sequence continues at coordinate 560,666 of NW_008795127.1, read as the reverse complement.
AAGTATAAAAGCTCAGCATTTTCTGGGATTTTTTTTTTTTCTTTTTAAAAGATAGGTGTTGGACTGACTGATCAAAGAATCGGAAGAAGGGGTATCAATATGATCCAAATAATGGTAGTGTACTTTTTTATGTTGGGATAGAGTTTTTCTTCTTCATAGTAGCTTGTATGGTGCTACGTTTTGGATTTGTGACCAAACCAGTGTTGATAACACAGGGATATTTTAGCTGTTGCCGAGCAGTGCTTACACAGGGTCAAGGCCTTTTCTGTGTCTCACACTGCCCCACCAGCAAGTGGGCTGGGGGTGCACAAGAAATTGGGAGAGGGCAGCTGACCTCAGCTGATCAAAGGGATATCCCATACGATATGAGGCTGTGCTCAGCAATAAAAGCTGGGGGAAGGAGGAGGAAGGAGTCTTACGGAAATTACACATGCCAGCTACCATAACAGGGTTCGACTCCAGGTTTCTGCATAAGCCAAAAGATAGATTCCTTTATGAAAGTACTTTTTATTAATAGCGATACAGCTCGAGCTGGGTGCCTCCAAAGAGGGACCCCGAACAAAGAAATCCCTGGGAAATATACCCTTGCAATCTAAGTTCCCCACCCCTCACATGATAGTTCGGACCAATAGTAATATTAAGCTCTGGGGTCTTCTTGATTTTTATTAGTTTGATTTGTTTGCTGTTCATTACTAAGCAGTTGCTAAGTGGTCATCTTCTTATACAATATCACATCCTCTTAGGTTGGTTTCAGCTGATTCTGTAGTTAGCTATTTGGCATGTTGTAATACGGTTGTTAGAGTTCATATGCCATGATCTATAGGCTTTGTCTACTCTAGCTATCAATGTTTAAGCTGCTAGCTTTGTCTACTCTAGCTAGCACTGATTTAAGCTGCTAGCTCTAAGTTTCAACTAACGTTTTCTACAACAGTTCAGAGTGATGGTGTTTGTCTTCCCAAGTAACCATTACACATGATGAAGCCCTCCTTTCCTGGAGATGGTTAAACATCTACCTACTCATGGGAAGTAGTGAATGAATTCCTTATTTTGCTTTGCTTGTGCATGCAGTTTGTGCTTTACCTATTAAACTGTCTTCATCTCAGCCCATGAGTCTTCTCATTTACCCTTCGGATACTCTCCCCCATCCCACTTGGAGGCAGTGAGCGAGAGGCTGCATGGGGCTTGGCTGCCTATCAGGGTTAATCCACAACAACCAGGAAAGTAATTCTTAATATTGTCTTCAAACTTCTGATGGGCAGAGACTAAGAAACAGTATAAGCATCCTATTTTTAGCTTCTGGGGAAACCAGAGTGCATACTGTATTAGATCATAATACTGACTGGCTCTACAGTCTGAAAAAGTGGGTGGATATCGGATCTGTGCAGCCAAGTTCTACCTGAACCATGAAAGGCATTTCCTATGGTATCTGTAAATAGAAAACTGGATAATAAAAGTCAATGCAAACTCTCCCACATGGTACTGAGACACAACACGTCTCCCTAAGTTTATGCCCTGGATTGTAAATGAAAAAAAAAAAATTATGTATGTGCCGACATATATAAAATGGATAAACAGCTTGGCTGTACAGTCAATATAAAAATGAAAGACACTTAAATACTAAAATGTAATTGTAGAAATATGGGGGCAAGGTACTGAAAAACTAAAGGTTCAATATTAAAAATGCTCTAAAGCCTGGTGACTAGTTACCAAATCATTGATTCACACCATTTGAGAACATGGCTCCATAAATCTATTTTTAATAAGGATTTTATACTATTAAATGTATGATGATTCCATTTAGAGGTCTTGCACATTACTTATTTTCATCTTTTTGTAGGTATAAAGTTTATTTAAGAACCACATGAAGTGAAAATTCTGTTATTGGGGGCCATCAGTAACATTAAGTCCTCTGGTTCATACACAAACCCAAATACTACAGTGTTTGCATTTTTTCTTTTAGTTATAAGCAAGCACAAAACCAAATACACAATAACCAGACTTGTGTCTAACTTCCCAACTCTGAGTGTCTAACCATTCCTATTTCTGTAATCAGAATATCTGCACCATGGATCTTAACACAGCCTGCTTCAGGAATTCTGAACCTCAGACAGCAAAGGAACTGGAAGGCAAACCTGAAACATTAATGCATAGAAATCTATGACAACCACCTTAAATTTTGTCCTTGTGTTTTCTACATGCGTTATCAGTTGCAGGAATTTAATCTTCCACCTCGGGAGGGTGGGCTAATGAGTTCTAAGTGACAGCTTCATAACTGTCAAGAATAGATATTTAATTTCAAGAAAAAGCAGGAATTTGTGTTACTCTGCTTCCTTCAATATTTCTTATTCCTAGATTTAGGTGACCCTGTGCTCAAAATTCTTCCCTTCGTGATTCCATTTCTAGGTGACTAACTGTCCCGATTCACTCAACTCGTATTTCTGAATATATTCCTAGCATTGCACAGTTGAAAGTCAAGCTTGGTGACACTCACTGCCAACATATTTAACTCCCTTTGATGCTCTGATCTTCATTTACTGGAGCGTGATCAAAGAGTGCTGCCCTCAGAAACTTGGGAAGAAAAACTGAAAATAGCAGCCGGTTAAAGTCCAACAAATAGCAATGAAGGCTTATCCCAGATCAGCTATTCCTGAGGTGCTCAGATATGGAATTTTTCAGTTTCACTGGAATCAGTCGGATTAATCAGTCTGCTGGTTTTAACAGGAAACATACCATTCAGCAGAGGGGTTGCGATCAGGATGTTTTATAATTAAAAAATTGAACTGTTAATCTATAGTAGTGCAGCTCATGCGCAAACTCTCACAACAGGCCTGGGACAAGAATCCCAGCATCTTGAAAGGCACTGCTGTGTAAGAAAAGGAAGAGGAAGTTATTGTTATCAGAATGTGTAACTGCCAATCTTCAACAAAAAAATTAAAATTTCATCTAATTATTCCTAATTAGCTTCTGGAAGAAGACAACGGAAGGTCATGTACGATGACCCTAGTCCAGACAACAGGGCAGCAATACAGTTGCCCGGCTCCCAGCTGCCTTTCCAGGAGGCAGCAGGTCTCCCATAGGTCCTAATCCCTATGGGACAAGACACATATGGTTAGACAATGGCATCAGTTTCTAGCAATTCACCAGAGATACTGATTCTTGCTTACCACCCACACAAAGTCAGTGGAAAATTTATTATACGTACTGAGACAGAACCTTTCATCCCATGGAGAAAATGCAAAATAGAAGAGACAGTAAAACATCAATGCTATTTTATGTAAAAGTGACTCAAAAAAGCTTATAAAAACTTTAGTGCTGCCTGCCAGATAAAACACTGAAATGATCCATCACATCCTATTTTTTTGACTATCAACTTTAAAGGTCTATTAACTTGGAACTTGAGTGATTATATTGGGGAAGAATACCTTGCACACCAGAAAAATAGTTTCCGGTTTCAGGACACTGAACTGGAACTTTATCTCCAGCTCAGTTATATGTGTTCAGGACACTGAACTGGAACTTTATCTCCCGCTCAGTTATATGTTGAGATGGTAAAAATGGGTAGTGAGTTTTTTCCATACCAATATTCTCCTTCCACTTTTGTTGGTAAGGGCTCTTGAAAACCCTAAGTAACAATGACTCAAGTGTTTGTAAATCGAGAAGGAGCTAGTCTAAGGTAGTTGTTATCTAACAAACAACAATTTATGGCACAGAAACTGAACAGGTAAGTAGCTTCTCGCAGAATGGGACCCTCCACATAGGATTTCAGTAAAAGTTATATGGAACAAAACGGATAGGGCTAGACATTTATCATCATCTCAGAGAAGCATCCTGGCTACTTATGTGAACAGTGCTCTTTTGTAAATTGTATTTGAGCCATGTCACTAGTCACAGCTGGAAAGAGTCCTGAGCCAAAGATCATGTAGGGCATTTTTATTTACTAGTTTATCGAGTTGGATCATTGGCACAATTGATCCAAAGTTCTTGGTAACAAATGAATTAGAAACAGCCGAGAGTTGCAGTTCTACGGAGAATAAATAATGCTAGGCTCTCAGCACCACCCTCATTCAGTATGAATGAATGGACCTTACAGCCTACTGCAATAAGCAACAGTCTGCTACCATAATCCCAGCCATGCAAAGAACCAGAGACCACAGTGTTTGTACTGAGAATAGAAGCTCTGATGTAAACAACTAACTAAAACTGAAAGGCACAGTGAGAACAGATTTCTTGGGTCCAGGTAAATCCACTTGGGTACAATTAATGTAAAAAATAAAATGAAATTTAAAGAATATAGGTTTATATGTAAATATAAGTATGTATATATATAACTATAGTTTTATATATATGTATAAAACTATAATCATACATATAGTTTATATAGAACATGTTTGCATAGAACAAATATGTATAAAATACTAGTTATGTATAACTCATTATATATGTGTATATATTTGCATAAATCTATAGTTTTATACATCTTTGATTATATATAACTACATAGATAATTGTTCTGTACAAACTTGTTACATTGTTGCTTGTGTGACAAAACCAGCACACTCTATACACTTATAATATTTTATAACCTTGTCATGGTAAAACCCAATAACATAACTGTATATTAGTAACAAAGATTTACCTTCCTCTACACAAGCATGTATTTTTTATTTAATTGCAACAGGATTAGATGCAATCTAGATTGCAACATATCTAGATGGTCTCTACAGAACCTCAACATGCTGTTAGTTCATTTGGTTATTGACAGTGACGCACATCCACTAGAGCTCCTGTCAGTAAATTTGAACAACAGTTTTGAAAGACAGCCTTGGAACATGCAACATATTAATCTTAAAGTGTCATTACTTAGAAACTATGTACTTCAGCTCATGAGTGACTTTTTTGACGAAGGTTGTTTAGCGCATTTTCTATGTCTATGATATCCTTTTCCATAGAAGAGATTCTTAACATGTTATTTTCACGTTCACAGTGTTACTGGTAAAACCTGCTGAGATGCAACCTCACAGCTATAAAGAGGCCAGTTACCTGTCATACATGCTTAAAATAATTGGTATCATAGGAAAAGTAACACGGCAAAAAGTAACATTAAAGAACAGGTTTCTCTGTGATATAATGCAGAACATATGTTAAAAATATGTGTAATAATTAGAGCACTGTGCATTCCTTTTCATATCAAACCTGGCATTGCTTAAACTATTTGTAAGTATGAATTTCATGCTATAACTACTGGTTCTTGTGAACAAAAGACCTCTTTCTTCAATTACGTGTTCACCCATACCATGCAACTTTTTCAACTCCACAACACTTTATCTCACACAAAGTCCACATCAAAAACAAACAGAAAAACAAACTACACTTTCACTATGAAATATCTACTGGATTTTTCTTAATAGAAAGAAGGAGTAAAGCATGCAAGAAAAACAGGGCTAAAGGTAAAAGAGTTGAAAGTTGTATCATCATTATTATTGTACGCATAGACCACTTTTCTGCCTCTCCCTTGATTCTGTATGTTTGGATCATGATGAACATTCACAGGAAGCTGAGAACAGCCGATGTGCATGGAATGATACAACAAGGAGCTTTTTACCATAGATTGCCGCTGAATGCTTAGCAGGATAAATTTTGGCAGTTCTGAGAGAAACCTAACGTATTTGAAAGCCAGTTGTCAAAGAATGTTAGTATTCAGATCTGTACTGTCTAAAAATCTCAAATTATTGTTAATTAAATGGAGTCTGGCTTTTAAAAGGAACTCTATTTCTTCACTGATTAATCAAATAATTACTATTTTAATCAGTTTTGAGATTAAATTCTGGTCCATCAAAAGCAGTACTTCTAAGAGCCAAAAAGATGCTGAAAATGAATGTTTTGCAATACCAAGACCTTCACAACTCTGATCCCAGCCCAAGCATGCAACATTTTTAAGTGGTTTTTGCCCCCTCATTCCAGCTGCCAACATCACTGAAGGCGGTACATAGATTTCACCAGTTCCCACGTTTAAACCAGGCATATGAACACACAGTAGTTAATTCAGACTCTTAAATGCCATTCTAAAATGTCAAACTCTCTCCTTTGCCTCCAAAATTCCAAGTTGCCTCATTTCTCTATTATGTTTTAACTATGTATTATCTGTGTGATATCTACTTATCTATTTCTATTGTACTGATAAATGTAATGAACTGCAAATTTCCTTCAAATCATTTAATTTGTATTGTGTCATGTATTTCCACCAACCCTGCAAGTTATGCAGAAATATAATCACTGTCTGGTATGTGGTCAGGTTAGTATTAGGTAAGTTGTAATTAGAGCAGAAAATTCGGTGAAAACTGCTGTGTCTTGTATATTTTAGAGGTAACATAAAAGCCTCAAATAAATAAAAATGAATTGAATAGAATGTAATTTATTCTTTTCAAACATTTCTTGCAATGGATGTCACAAAAGTAATATCCAAGTCTAAGTTAGTTTTGAAGTATGCAAAGTCAAATGAGACCTTGTTCACTAAAACTAATCACGCTAGGCTAAACCTGTGTGTGGTTTTGGATGCAATGTTCTTTGCACTTCTTTTTATTTTTGAAGTCTTTTTAGAAAGGTGTAAAATGGTAAGGATGAGAAAAGAGGGGCTCAGCCTTTAAAGGCTTTGACGGTTTGCTCTTCAACACCTATGACTGGATTTACTGAAAGAAACCAAGTGAAATATTTAAAAAGCTTATGCTGATCCACAAACATTTGCCTCGAGCATATATGTTTCTTTAACAAACTCTTTAATAGTACTTTGAGAGGTTGTAAATTTTGTCTCCAGCTTACTTTGGAAGTTTTGAATAGAACACGTAAAAGAGGGTAGGCCTTAAAATCCAAGAAGTGTTTTGGGGAAAACCCTAGACAAATATGGTTACGGATAGACACCGGTGGGATATAATTGCCCTTGTCAACCTTGAACACACAGTGACTAAATATCAGGAAAAAAAAATCAATATTACACTAACTGTGCACTTAACTACAGTGTTTCTGTGTTCACACGGAGAACACAAACATCAACTTATTGTGTGAGAGCTACAATCCTTTCAGAATTCAGTCAATCCACTGATTTATTAATGCTATTGATTACACTGAACTAAACTTGTAATATGAAGACTTGCCACGTCAAAATGTAGCTCTCAGTTTCCAGTTTAAAGATTCGATTTTCCTCTTTGGGATGTGAATTATCCTTGAGACCAACTCTACTAATATAAATGGGAATTCTGCGAAAAGATCTATGCCAGTTATATTTCTCCAAGTCTGCAGAAAAGTGCTTGGTATTGCCTTTTACTTTCACACTTAAATATGTATACACAGAAACCTCTTTTCTAAAATCTGAGACAAGATGGACACAAAATATAATTGCAATTAGAGATATGCTGAGCTTTCAGAAAAAATATGTCTGGAGACTAAGTCATGAAGAGTACCTGCTGATTCCTGGGTAGTGTGGGTACTTAACTCACCTGCATGCTGTGCATCTAGTTACTGTTTGTGTTTCACAGGAGAGATCCATTACCCATATCAATAGCGCGCAACCAATTATAACCAGGACATACTACTTCAACTCTCATAATATATTAGGTTGCAAGTGGCAAATCATGAAGATGATCTACGATAATTAAAGCAAACCGACAGCAAGTTATGCACGTGTGTGGTTCATCAGAAGAGAAGAACATTACATGCGAAAATCAACAGTAACTGCCACATTAGATAGACTGGAGCCTTCCCCTTCCTCCTGCGGTTTGCAGTGACAGGAACACCAAAGACCAGCTTTCATTATTTACCCCAAAGTACTAATGCTTCTGATTTTGAATCATGATTTTTACTGGCGGAATTTCTTTTCCCCTAATGGTAAATATATACTTTTCTTTTTACCCTGGATATGTACACATTATTATGAGTAAAATACCAATAGAAAAGATGACCAAAATATAGTGTTTGTCTCAGTGGAAAACTTATGTCTATTCTGAAAAAGTTTGCTCACAGACTATACCTAATTTATGTCTTTTTATTAGTCTGAAGTTGTTTAAGAAATTCATGTTTCCTGTAAAAGAAAGCAAAATCTGATTAACTTTTTTCAATATAGACTCAACTAATACAGGCAAGAATCAATGACTTCAGCTGGAAAGTGGGAAAATATTAATGATATTTCAAAGGATTTTTAGATAAGGTCTGTTATTGTTATGTGCACATTACAGAATTAGAAACAATACAGGTATCTGTGCACTAAGGTATACGGAACATATATTGCTAACAAAACAATTACAGTCAATGAGGCAGTCTCTGTACTAAATCAAAGTGAAGTCTTTCACTGAACTACTTTATAGTGGGTACAGTGAAGTCCCATCGAAAGATCTTCTATACCTTGTATTTCTCTTCCTACAAATAACAGAGATTCTTGTAACTAAAGGTGGATAATTTAATCTTGTAGATTTTCTGATCTTTATTTTTTAGTCTCATTAAAAATAAGGGGGGGATGTTAGAAGACATAAAGCTTGATTTCTATATGATTCTTTTATGTGCATTTGGGTTTGTGGTATCTTCAAAAGACAACAGAACTATTGTGCCATAGCATTTAATTTCATATTTCATACTGAAAGATAGCATAGCTTTATATACATTACCAGTTTGATTCTCCATTGATATTAGTGAAAGTACTTCTAATAATCTGAATTATATATAATAATATGTAGGACTAGCTGAGAAGTCCTGAAAATGTCACAACTCCACAAAATTTAAAACCAACAAAAAACCATGTGTGCTCCACAGCACTTGCAGTCTGAAAACTGATATTTAGGAAGTAGGTGACACGAGGAAGTGAAGTGAATAGAAATTGAAGGAGAGAAAGGAAGGCAATTTAATTTTAATACTCTTTGGGCTTTATTTTGTATGCAAGTTTTCCTTCAGCTACATAGTAATCTGGAAAAGTTATATGCAACTAGCCAGGCTCCAAGTCTATTTGTCCTTCCTTATCACGATGACTTTTAAAGATATTCTCTCTCTCTTCCTCTCATAAAGAGCAAGGAAATAAAGATTACTTATTCCATGGCAACGGCATGGCATTGCAGTGTCAGGGTTGCAATTTTATATCACTGTAATTTACTGTGTCTCAACTCAACATTGCTAATTAAGGGCACTTTAAAAGATGCATCACTACTGTACTGTCCATCACCTCCTTTATTAAAAAAAAAAGTTTTGGGAATTTCTCCAGGAACACATAATTCAACAGTCATCTCTGATGAGCTCCTTCATCAGGGAGAGCTATTTGTTTGAAACAACAGCTGTGAATGGTACACAGAAGCAGAATGAGTGAAACTCAATGTCAATAAATACAACACAGTCTGTGTGGGAATAAATACCCCTTTCCTATACATTCAAAATGGTGGATTCTAAATTCTGCTTAGAAAGAGAACCTGGGAGTCTGGTTCTCTAAAAACACCAGCTTCCAACCTCAGTCAAAAAAGCAGTATTAGAAATTATTAGGAAAAAAAGCACAGCAGGAAACTTTTTTTAATGCTGTATTAAATCCATCCACTGTATATTCATGCTGAACACTGAATTTCTGATCACTGCATCTCAAAAAAAAAAAGCATCAGACCTAGGAAAGAGGCAGAAAAGGCAGGAAGAATACGGAGGGATTTTGAAGTCATTCCATACTGGAAGACAGTGGAATGGACCAGAGTTCTTCAGCTTGAAAAAGAGATAATTGAAGAAGGATATGCTAGAGGCCTATATAATGTTATATAGGGAATTCTCATTACTATGACATTAGAATAGGTATCTTTCAATTCAACTATTATGAGAGAAGTTCTAAAAACAAACACAAAGGTTTCCTTAACAAAAAAAATAATTAAATTGTGCAAGTCACCATCACAAGATGATGCAGCCCAAAAGCATGAATAATTCAAAAGGCGTAGTGGATTCACTGATACCTATTAAATATAACGACCCAAATCTGACCTCTGACATAGTAAGACTTCAAGCCACTGACTGCCAAGTGGTGGGAGGATATACACAGGGAAGAATTGCCCAGAAATGCCGCTTTTCATGTACTCTTTCTTTAGATGTCTCCTACTTGTTCAACTCAATATGTTTGTATCTTATGCATCAAAAGTCAACCATGCTAGACTAACCTGGTTCCTCTCTTTGATAAAATATCTGTTTTCTTTCTGGATATAGGAAATACAGTAGCTCTCATCCATCACCATTAGTAAACTGATGGAATGCCACATTAACTGAGCTCAAGATAATAGAGGTTAGATATGTAAGGAATTGTCTGAAGGCGAGATACCTACTGGAATTGGTGAAAGCCAGACATAGAAGAGTTTCTCAGAGCCTGATTTTTCAGTTATGTGATTTAATATTTTCATTAGTGGTCTTGGCAGAAAAAATAGTAGGAGCATGCTGATGGAATTTATTGATAACACAATGTAAGCGGAGGTGCTCCAATACAGAAGAGGACTGTTATATCATACAGGAAACAATGGATGACCTTGAGGACTGGTGTAATAGAAATGGGATTAAATTTAACAATAGGTAATGCAAGATTATATATATAAACTATTTCTGTTAGGAACTGGAAGCTAAATACCTGGAAACAACTGAGAAGAATCTGTTGTATTAGTTGATTTCAAGATGACCATACACCCTTATATAACACTGTAAAAGCTAATAAAACAGTGAAGGATAATAAATTCTCAATCTTTTATACTCATGCTTTCAGTTCCCTGTTTTATCCTGAAACTTCTTACATAGTGTGAATTATCCAGATTTCCTAGTATTAAAGTTCAAAATAACCATCTCTGATGTCATTAACGTCCCAGTACCTCTTTGCTCATATAATCAGCATACACATTTGAGAAATATTTGTTAGGTTCTACCAGACTTCAGTCACTACTATAGGAAAAATGCGTGTGTGTGGTCAAACACAGAGAAATACTCTACTCATTTTTAAGTATACAGTGATTGTATACTCACTGGTGGCTTTTCTGATTTCCAGAGTTATACTGATCTTTCTGAAACCTCTCTTGATTAACATCAGTACCATAAGCCACAGAAAATAAGTTCTTGATATCTTCCCCCCACTGAAAGAAAATATTTTACAATACTAAAAAGCTAAAGACAGGGAAGATCTGATACATGTATAAAAAAGCTGATTGTTTAGAGATAGATCTGAACATTATATAGAAAAATAATTTACCATCTGGAATACTTATGGCTCCTTATGCCATTTCTCTTGGAATGCTTTTCATAAGGAAATCCCCAGACATATTTTCTAATGTTAATTTATTTCTCAATGTCATCACTTTCAATTGTCAATTCCATTATGACAAGTGTTTTATTAGATAAATATTAGATGCAGAAGAAGTCTAAATGAATTACAAATCACATCACTGAGAGGCAGGCAATATAAAATTGGTATGTAATTTGCATAAGTTACAAACAAGTTATAGACAAAACTTTTTGTGAGAACTTCTACAGGGGGCTCAGGTGCTACTCTCTAGTAGTCTGATTTGATTTATTTCATGGAATTGGCTGTGCACACTTGCTCTGTTCTTAAACTCTTACCTATGCAACTGGTACTGACGATGGATTTGGAGAGATGTTCTTGCAAAAATCAGATGCCAAATTCAGCATATCAAAAGTCTGAACTGAACAACACCTAAATTTACTAATGGAAGCTCAGCTCCTTCCTCCAATAGTGTTGTGTCTGGAGTTTAGGTTTTTACACCAGGAAATGAGTAAGCCTTGGATGTTAGCACAAAATAAGAACAAGCTACAAGTTTCTAGGTCTCAGGGCTGTAATGCATTAAATTTTCAAGGAAGTTTGTTACAAATAACATTGAGTGTTCCTACAAGATAGCTCTCCTTTAAAAGTTACCTTAAAAGTAAATATTTAATAAAGTTCCAAACATTTGTCCAAAAAATTTAAACATCTACTTTGCTTCTCTGGCTTGCTATCATTTATGATAAGAATAGACAAATTCAGGCCTTTATCTTACCTTCTACAGCAAAGAATTGTACATTTGTTCACAATACCCTGGGACCATCTCAGGCTTTAACTGAATTTTTCAAGTAGAACTATGTTACTCTTACACTTAGTTTTTTTTTCCCTACTCATTTTTTTTTCTTCTCGCCCCTTGTTACCGAGGAATAGTTATAGTAAAAAATATCCTATGACTAGATTTTCAGAAGTTTACTTATTATAGAGGCTAATCTCAGAATTTTATAGTGCAACAAAAACATATTTTTACACACACATACACAGAAACACATGTGCAATACATAGGATCATTTTATCCTGACTTAGTAACATTTTATTTATAAGCTTGTTTTCCCTTTGTCTAATTCAACATTTATATTTTGTTATGTCAGTCAACAGGTTATTGGATCTTCTCAATATAAATAATTTTTTGCTCCAAGGAAAGGACAAATTTTCCTAGTAAAGCTCAAGTTGGGCTAGCAAAGCAAAAACACCTCCTAAAAAATCACCTGGAACGTTTGTAATTCAGTAGTCTGGAAACCTGTAGCTAGTCAACTTCTTTCCTGTAGCAGAAGATATAGACACGATGAAAGAAAATATTCTGGATGAATTATGAATAGTTAAGTCGATGTCATATAATATGAAGTCACCAATACACTACTACAGAAATTAAAAAAAAAAAGCAAGCTGTAGTGTTTTACATTTGCTTCATACAAATACTTTAGTTACCAAGAATTCTTTCTAATCACTTTGAACATAATTTCATTTCATGAGTGTAAAATACTTTCATAGTTTATATATGAAGTCCTTGTTACCTATTTTTAAAGTTGTCTATCAGTTATGCATCAAGATATCATAGAATCATAGAATCATAGAATCATTGAGGTTGGAAAAG